>NW_028300542.1:0-5000 GCF_049724085.1 Artemia sp. Qi Xiang Cuo
CCGGAAGACAAAAAATTAAGTCGTAATTGTACTTTTGTGTAAAAACAGGCGCGAAATATTGTTGTCTAACATTTAAATTGCATGACAGGTGTGATACCCCTATAAAGTTACTCCCTCCCGGTGTAATTTCCTGCCACAAATGATCATGGTCGATCACCTTCCTCCTCCCCCATTCCCAACACCATCATCAAATTCTCCCTTGCAAACCCAACACATTTTACGGTTTTTAATGGCCACTTTGTCATATGGTGATAGGAGCATAGGATAGTTTGTATAGCAAAGGTGCGAAATTGCAGCGTTCACTGTTTCCACTAGACTTGCCAGTTCCAAGCACATGCAGTCATCACCGTCAGTCAACATCTCCACTACTTCCAGAACTTGCTGGGTCTTATTGGAATCTCAGTGCGCTTGAGCTTAAGATACCCCTATGGCTTCATGTATTTTCACATGATTTGAATTTGACGGGTTGCACACGTCGTTCAGCTTAGCCTCTCAGTTCAACGTGATCTTATTGCTTTATAGAAGTGCGTTTTGAAAATTTTTAAAACGCAAGATCACTCTATCTCCGCTTAATGTCTCCACAGTCTGGTATCCATGACGTTTACAGTGTTTCATGTGATGCTTTAACTTTAAATCAGAGTGAAATCTTGAGAGGCATGTTGGACAGTAATAACACACACCACCCCGATATTTACCCTCACTTAGAACCCTACTAATATCCGTAATCGGATTGAAATGGCCAATTGACTTGGAGTCTGTGGACGTTGTGTATAGAAGCCACACACAATACTCTACTGATTCAATTGAATGACCCCGCACTGGAAATACTACAAACTTCTTATCGGAAAGCTGACCCCCTTCATAGTATGTTTAATACTGCAGAACTGTAACACGAATACTTAAATGTTTAAGATCACGCTCAAAAAGCTATCGTCCACTGAGTGTGCCATGAAATTGGCACTTTAGACAATGAAAGTTTACTTTTTGTAACTTTTAGCATCCCCTCCACTTCAGTTCCATTTTATCCACCTACTTCCTAGTGACGTCTATTTGAATAGGTCTGTGTGCCTCAATTAAAACGAACTCTTGAAGCACTGCAGCCTCGTATCTGAACAAATTCTCTGTCTCCCCCTACACTTATATCAATCCTATTTGTATTCTATAAATATAGACCTCGCCCTGTTCACACATCGGAAAATCAATTAAGGTTTAAACCTAAAGATGTTAACAGTTAAACAGTTTTTAAATATAAAAGAATATACACTACCCCCCTCGTGATAAGAGGAACACTTACTTTGAATACGCTCTGCCCAATCTAGAAAAACCTTCCACAAAGTTTATAAAATCGTGGGCATTAAAAAATTCTCTTTGTGCACTTATTTAGAATAACTATCAACAGCCCATTAATTTAAAAAAAATATTTTTAGTGCGATTGATGATTTTAAATTGTCTCCACTTCCCCACCCCTCACGGTGTTGTTCAAGACTGGCTAGACTCTTATCCTTATCTTAATGTGTAATGGCCAGAGAATCGGGTAGTATATCACCCGACCCACGAGAGTTGAAAGGGTCACCGAATTTGGTGCTGTAGACCAATGTGTGATGCAAGGCAGAGTTAGAGAGAAAAAATCCAGAAGAGGGGATACTGGTGCTGTTGTATTACTACTTCTATCTAGAGTATTAGGTGGAGTGGTGGTGGGTGACTGATACTTGTCGGTAACTCCCCCCCCGATTTGTTCAATCACATTGGAGGGATGTGTCATGAGATCCACCAACACAATTTCTAAGGTGTTCGGGGATAATTGATTGAGCCAGCTGGTATTATTCTATAAGGAAATTTTTTTATGAGGATCTGATTTAGATTTAGTTGTAACATCACATAAATATACAAGTATGAAACTATCTGTCCCTACCCAATCCTCAGACATGTCAATATCGAAGCTAAAGTCATCCAGGATGGCCATTTCCGCAAAAACATCTTTGAGGAAACCACGGTCGCACTCCATCGTCTCTAAGAGCAATGTAGGTTCATCCCTGAAATCTGTTGGCGTAGAGAGGCTTGGTCCAGTAAATTTAGTTTCTTCATCACTCAATGCTATCACTGATGGCGATATACTTTTAATCTGTAGAAAAGAAAAGTTTTTTTTCTTATTTAAATTTTTTTATAGTTAATAAACTTTTTCAATTTCTCATTGTCATTGTCCCAATACCACTACCACCACCTGAACAATTAAAAGAAGAAGAAAAAAAAGTTACATTGCCATATGTCTCTCGTAATGTCAATTTAAAATGTTAAAAAATATATATTTTTTTTTTTTTTTTAGTCCGGAAAATGTGGTAGTATTATTAGAAGTGTAATTTAGAACAATAGAATGATAAAAAAAAACTTAAGGTTTTATTACAAAAATTTTTTTAAAATGGAAAATCAAGAATTGGATCAATTTCAAGTTTTTGACCCTCTTCATTATAATTCAGAATGAAATTTGAAAATTATTAAATTGATTGTTAATAATTAAATAAAAAAAAAACAAATTTTTTTCAATTGAAAGTAAGGAGAAACACTAAAAATTGAAATTACCCAGAAGAATTATATATATTAGGGGGGTTTCCTCCTCATCAAAACCTCGCCGTTCACGCTAAATTAACGTTTTTTTACAGTTCATTAAAAATAACCCCTGAATCAAAAGGATTGCTTAATTAGACTAAATGCCTCTTTTAAAAGTAATAGACAAACGTTAGCCTGGAGAGTGAGGTATTGACTAATAAGCGACCCTCCTCATATAGGTATTTTTTTCAAAAATAGGGGGGCAATGGCACCTTTTAACTCTCGTGTCCAAAATACTATCACTCTATCAGGATGAAGAAATGTTCGTCGCATTAACCGTTATATTTTATAATTATTAACATCAAATTTAATGTATTTTTATCAAAGATGTTTCTCTCGATATACGTCTCTATAAATTTAACCAGCTACAGTAAAACTATAAAGATTACGATAGCGTCGTCTATTTAACTATTTAAATATTATTTTTTTAAATTAAACAAAAAGGTATTTTTTTCAAAGATAGGGGGGCGCGTGCTCATGATATACCACTTGTCACCGCTAATATCCTAAGCTTCAGCTGTATATATCTAATAATAATGTACTGTTTAAATATATAATTTACATATGCATCAAATTGTATTCTGTCAAAAATATTTTACACGTGCTCATTATATCTACAGGTTCACATCTACTTAAATAATCTAATGGTTGGCATAGAATTAAATAATGAAAATTGTTATTTAAAATAAGAAAAAAACATTTTATTATACATAAATAGGGGGCTAGTGCTCCTAATATCTCAATTGTCATCACTACTATCATAAGCTCCTGGTGAACATAGTTTCTAATATGGAAATTTTTATTTTTTAAAAGTAAAAATGCCCAAAAAATGTTTTTTTTTCAAAGTTAGGGGGCAATTGCTCCTTATATCTAAAATGTCATCACCACTATCCTAAGCTCCTGCTGAAGATAGCTTCGAAAATTGAACTTTGTAAATTTTCAAAGAATCAATGCCACAAAAAGGTATTTTTTCTTTTTTAGTGGGCTTTTACTAATAATATATAAATTTTAACCACTAATATCATACTCTCCTGTTGGCGATATCTTCGAATATTGAATTTTTTATAATTTTTAATGGCAAAATAAGGTATTTTTTCAAAAATAGGGGGGCAATTGCTCCTTATATCTCATTTGTCGCCACTACTATCCTAAGCTCCTGCTGAAGCTAGCTTCGAATATTGAGCTTTGTATTTCTTAAAAGTATAAATGCCACAAAAAGATATTTTTTTTTCAAGTATAGAGGGCAATTGCTCCTTATATCTAATTTGTCAACACTACTATCCTAAGCTCCTGCTGGCGCTAGCTTCGAATATTGAACTTATTAAAATTATAATGCCACTATTACCAGTATCACTCGAACCCTATTCTATATATAAAAGTAAACATAAGTATACAGACCGGTGTTAATTGCTTATCAAAGATGTGCATCTTACTATTTAAAGTCAGCTGTGCATGTGACCCACTTAGAATTCAAAATCTGATTAAAAAGAAATGGTATATCTTATAAGTTGCATATTTATGCAAATGAAATAGGGCAAAAATATAAGTCTGAATGTGCATGTCAGCGTTATATTAGCAAATATTTTTCGCTTTCGTTTTTTTCAAATAGTTAGTTTTTTTTTTGTCTTATATTATTATTGTATTTTTTTAATTATAATTAATATTTTTTATAATTTACGAGTTAAGGTTTTTTTTTTGCTATATAAATTCATTATAAGCATTACTTTATATATATATACAATCTAATTTTTTTAATTAAATAAAATGAAATAGTTTTTATAAAAAAATTTTAATTTTTAAACATCAAAAGCTATGCACCTTAGAAAATTTATCTTATTTTTGAAAATAGGGATAGAAACAAAAAAATTATGTACATACTTCCAAATTCTGACTGGACTTCTATATCTGAACTTCTTGGCAAAACTTGAGAGGGGTTAAGGTGACAATCTTCAGTAGGCTGATCTGAGGCATTATATAAAGCAGTCCACTCCATTTTCAAGCTCCTTCCAGCTGACATAGAGCTAACACTGGGGTCAGAGGAACCTATCATTAAAGTATTCACAGGCCATTGGCTGGTCCAGGTCGTGTGTAGTTCTAGCAGCAAATTTAATAACTGAAGGTCTTGTAGCTTGCATTAATATACCTTCGCTATACCTTGCCCTCTTTTCAGAAGGGGGGGTATTGCATGTGTCCACTTCCTATAAAAAAAAATTCATTTTGGGTTTGGAAAATAATTCAGTTTATGTTATACATTTAAAGTAGTTTAAAACATTTTTTTTTTCAATAGAGCTAAGCACTTTTTTTCAAAAACACCCCTAAAATGGTTAAGTTATCATTATAAAAATAACACCGTAATTGCAGAGTGGCCGGGAATTATTTTAAAAAAACCCCCTAAA
>NW_028300543.1:0-17291 GCF_049724085.1 Artemia sp. Qi Xiang Cuo
CCTTGAGCATCGATGTTTTTAGCAGAATTTCAAAAGGATCGTTCATAAGTGCTGGCGTATCTGATGAAATAATTTAGGTCGTATGATAAATTTAATTTATTTTTTTAATGCAGAAGTTTTTTAGTAAGGACACTCGATATCCTAAACGTGTTTGATTCAAATTTTTACCTTGAGAATCGATGTTGTTAGAAGAATTTCAAAAGGATCGTTTATGAGTGCTCGCATATCTGATGAAATAATTTAGGTCGTATGATGAATTTAATTTTTTTTAATGCAGTAGTTTTTTAGTAAGGACACTCGATATCCTAAAAGTGTTTGATTCAAACTTTTACCTTGAGAATCGATGTTGTTAGAAGAGTTTCAAAAGGATCGTTTATGAGTGCTGGCGTATCTGATGAGATAATTTAGGTCGTATGATCAATTTAATTTTTTTTTAATGCAGTAGTTTTTTAGTAAGGACACTCGATATCCTAAAAGTGTTTGATTCAAACTTTTCACTTGAGTATCGATGTTTTTAGCATACTTTAAAAAGGATCGTACATAAGTGCTGGCGTATCTGATGAAATAATTTATATTGTATGATTAATTTAATTTTTAATTATTTTTTTTGCAGTAGTTATTTTATAAGCACACTCGATATCCTAAAAATGTTTGATTCCATTTTTACCTTGAGCATCGAAGTTTTTAGTAGAATTTCAAAAGGATCGTTTATAAGTGCTAACCTGTCTTTGATGAACTAATTCAGGTCGCATGATATTTTTTTTTTTAATACAGTAGTTATTCAATAAGGACACTCGATATCCTAAAAGTGTTTGATTCAAACTTTTACCTTGAGAATCGATGCTGTTAGAAGAATTTCAAAAGGATCGTTTATGAGTGCTGGCATATCTGATGAAATAATTTAGGTCGTATGATCAATTAAATTTTTTTTTTAATGCAGTAGTTTTTTATTAAGGACACTCGATATCCTAAAAGTGTTTGATTCAAACTTTTACCTTGAGAATCGATGTTGTTAGAAGAATTTCAAAAGGATCGTTTATGAGTGCTGGCATATCTGATGAAATAATTTAGGCCGTATGATCAATTTAATTTTTTTTTTTTAATAATAATAATAATAATAATAATTTATTACAAACCCGCTTATAAAAATGAAGCATGAAGAAGCGGAGCAAAACAAAAGAAAAGAGAAAATAAAGACGAAAACAAATCAACCGAACATAATAATCTACTAAATACAAACAAATCACACTTCAACTATCAAGCAAGAAAGTCGCTGGGAAATCAAATAATAGTGCCCTGTGTTTCACGAGAGCTTGTTTTTCAAAATTCGGCATGAACTCAACAGGATCAGGTATATGATACTTTTCTAGCAGACCAGTGTTACGGAGGTAAAGTGGCAGACCAAGCAGAAACTTTAAATATTTGCAAAAGCCTGAACGGATTCGCAACATATCCGAATTCGATAGCCAATGCCAAACGGGTGAGATGTAGTGAGCAAAGGGAAGAGCGACGGCACGATACAACCTAGCAAGGATATGCTTATTAAATTTAAACTTCAGAGCTGCAAGTTTAGCATACCCAGACCGAAAACCCGACAGAACCTGGTCAACAAAAAGAGCACGCGAGCTTCTGAGGTCGCTTCCATATGTGATACCTAGGTACTTCAACTTGCGGCTTGGAAGTACTACTTGCCCTGCAACGGTAACACGGGTAGCCTCGCGACGGGCAACCTCAGACGGCGCACGCGGGGGTTCAAATACAAGAAATTCTGTTTTAGCAGGGTTAATAACCAGACCAATATTAGTATAACCTCGACTTAGGAGATCGATATTAGCTTGAAGGTTACAAAGCGATGTGCTCACCAGTAAAATGTCGTCGGCGTAGCACAGTAGGCTCACATCCATACATTCAGTGTTAAAACCACCGTTAATCTTTTTTGTTACCGACGAGGTTAGTGAATTGAAGAGTACAGGGCTTAAAACCGACCCTTGACGCAGTCCCCGGTGAAGCTTAATCGGTTTCGACAGGAGTTCACTACTCAACTTAACACGGATAAGGCTACTCGAATACCAGTGCCATAGGACGGCCGCTACATGTGGGTTCACACCTTGGTGCAGCAGGTTCAAAATTAACTTTGAATGAATTACCGAATCGAACGCCGCGGACACATCTACTGCACAAATTAAAAGAGTCCGTGATTGATTCTGAGCTTTCGATACTATACGCGTAAGAAGGCGATGTGCAAATGCACAACCGAGGTGGCGACGGAACCCGAATTGTCGATTGTCAATTTTACACTTTCGTAACAGCTCAGGTAACATAAGTCTCTCTAACACTTTGCTTAATGTACTAGAAACTGTTATAGGCCTATAGCTAGAGCAGAGGTTACTATTTTTTCCCTTCTTCAAGACGTTAGACACAATACCTAGGGCAAACGACTTAGGGACTGCACCAGAATCAAGGCACATTTGATATAGCAGCGTCAAGTGCTCAATGAGCAGAGGTGAGCCACAGCGGAGGTGTTCAGTCACAATTCCGTCGTGCCCGGGAGCCTTGCCCTTTCTCAGCTGCTTAATAACCTGGAGCACGTCGCCTATAGAGACGGTAAAATAGTTCCGTTGGCTCAAGAGGGACGCAAAAGCTCGTGAGAGCTCACTATCACTTTCGGTTGTTAGTTGGGCATGTTTGATCCCAAAAACTTCACTATAGTGTTTTACCCACTGCTCCTCAGGTATGTTACTAGCAGGGTTTGTCACTGGTTTAGACTGTCTAAAAGACTTCCACATATATACAGGATTATTTGCTGCTTCTTGGGAAGCAAGTTCGGCTTCGGCAGCTTTAAGATCACTTACATCCTTATTATAAGTTTTTTTCGTATTGCGTAACTCCTCAAACACTACACCTGCCCTCGGCATCTCGCAATCGCGCCATAATCTCAGCCAAAAATTAGCACGCGCTTTGGCTTGCATAACTGTAGTAGAGCGACTCCAGCCAGGCTTGCTGATTCCAGGTTTAAAACGGCGAGTGGGTACAGAAGCCTGCTCAGCCGTTTTCATTGCATGTATAATCTCAGTACAATAAATGTCTAGTGCTACCAAATCACTCGAGCCATGCATCAAGAGCTGAAAGGGAACTTTTATCTTTCCGAGAATCTCATCACATGTCTGTTTATACTGGTCGGCGTTTATTTTATTCCACTCAGTCTTGGTAGCATAAATTTGGGGCTTATTCGGCCTACACGGGAAGAAGTTAGCCTTAAAGCATAAGCCAAGGTGATCACTTACTGTGTGCTCAGAGTCCACGGTGACTGGAGCACCTAGAGAGAAGTTACATAGCACATGGTCAATGTTTGTCGTTGAACCGGACTTATGGATGTACGTATATGTGTCAGTCTTTTCACAGAGATCATACCCAGCTGGGATTACTGAGAAGAAGATTTCGGAGAGCTTATTTGATGGGTTCGTTAAGTCGCACTGAAAGTCACCGCAGACTAGCACTCTTCGATTGCCCAGCCTAATAAGTAAGCGCGAGAGGCGGCCAAAAGCTTCCGAGAACCGTTTTTCGGAAGAGAGGGTGTTTAGGTTTGTTGGTAGATAAACCGTGATCAGAACAAAACCCCCGGGGCCAGGAAAATCTACAGCGAGGAAGAACTCACACGATTCCAGCTTTTGACATTCAAGCGAACTATCCGTTATGATAGCAGTGCCCCCACTAGGTCGACCGCGGACTGAGGACCTTTTTGCTTCATGCATGAACACAGTTTTTTGATTCAACTGTTCGAAAAGAACAAAATTTTCGGAGGTGAGTAAATGTTCTTGTAAGCACACAACATTAAATTGACGGCATAGTTCTTTTGCGTAGTCTAGTTTGACTGAATTGTGCCCATAGATATTTCGGCAAATGATGGAGAGAGAAGTCATTTCGTTGTAGTAGGCTTTTTCATAGCATTTCTAACTAGTGGGCATCTCATGCTGTATGAGGGGTGGGTGTTGTGGCCTTCTGGGCATAGAGCACATTTAACTGTGGTGGACGTGCATGGAGACGTCCGTGATGCGACGTGGGCACCGGCGCACTTAGAGCACTTCGGAGCGTTGCTGCAGGCACTAGAGAGGTGCTCGAAAGATTGACAGTTAAAACATCTCTTGGGGAGCTCTTTATAGGCCTCAGCCCGGAAGTGGGTGTAGTCTACACATATTCCGCGTTTAATTGTCTGATCTCGCGCGAACGAGTCTTTAAATACAAGTTTCACTGTGCCAGAGGTGCCGAACCGGTGGACTTCCGTAACTTCGGAGTTCGCAGCAATAATTTCTTTCTCTGTGGTTGCCGGAGGAACGAATCTTGCCACCGCTAAAAACTTTGGTTTCCGGTAAGAAACCTTGACATCACGGACATTTTCTTTCAACATGTCTGCGAGGATTTGAGCTGAATCCGCCGTATCGAGAAAGGCAACTAACCCACCTTTTCGTTGAGTGATCTGGCGAATATGTCCTTTTCCACCGTTCTTTTCGATAAATTCCTTCTGTTTGGCACATGATTCAAGGCTTTCCGCCGGCACATTCGCTATCACTACAGGATTCTCAAGTCTTTCTGGTTTCGGTAGCGGGGGCCAGACAGTAGGGCCTGACGGAAGGAAGATCTTACATTGATCGATTAGTCCCTCTATTTTCTCTGTGCACTCGTTAACTCTAATTGAAAGAGAAGTCAGCACATCTTGCGGTATTCTAGGCACTTTGCCAATTTTCCAGATAGTAAATCTATAGGTGAAATTGGCTGAGTTTTCTGCATTCTTGATAGCATCGTATAAATCACCCATGAAAACATCACTCTGCAAACTAGCTCGGCGGTCCTTCATTACATATACATCTCCAAGTTGCCGCAAAATATCGTTCAGTTTGCAACGCGCAGCGTACAGAATGACTTTTCCGAAAAATTTACTTCCCGTAGCAACCACCGCGTCACGGAAAATATCGGCATATCGCAAACTTGTCTGAACGAAATTCAGGACAGGCGCGTATATATATTCGTAAATAGTCTCCTGTGTCATACCAACGAACTTCACTGGTCGAGAGCTGAAAGTAGTCCAGAATCTTGAACGTTTTATTTTCTTTCGCACACAATACACCTTCACGCGTCGAGCACTGAATGAACGCCTACTGAAATCACCCAGGAACAAGGGACGCGTAAGTACCCCCTCACCTTTTCCCCGCAATTTTCGGGTAACTGAATACCAGCGGGTACAGTACGGCGCTTGCGGGGGGTTCCTTCCCCTCTTCTGCTTGCTCCCAGTAGAAATCAGAACCTTAATAATATGGGAGAAAGTGTCTTTATAGATGGCGCCCCAATCAACTTAAGAAAAAAGAGGGCGCTGGTGAGGATGACCAAAAAGAAAGACCTATTCTAGGGATTGGAGAATCACTCAATTTAACTTAACTGTAAAAATGTCTAATAAAGGGTACAAATCAATATGAAAACAACCTCAAAGTAGTGCAATAACTTTATCCCATTAACAGCAAACAAGCAAACTCAGGCACATACACTCTGGAAATAATACAGATGGCGTCCCTAAAAGTTTGTAGTTAATGCAGTAGTTTTTTAGTAAGGACACTCGATATCCTAAAAGTGTTTGATTCAAACTTTTACCTTGAGCATCGATGTTTTTAGCAGAATTTCAAAAGGATCGTTCATAAGTGCTGGCGTATCTGATGAAATAATTTAGGTTGTATGATAAATTTAATTTTTTTTTTAATGCAGTAGTTTTTTAGTAAGGACACTCGATATCCTAAAAGTGTTTGATTCAAACTTTTACCTTGAGAATCGGTGTTGTTAGAAGAATTTCAAAAGGATCGTTTATGAGTGCTCGCATATCTGATGAAATAATTTAGTCCGTCTGATCAATTAAATTTTTTTTTTAATGCAGTAGTCTTTCAGTAAGGTCGCTCTATATCCTAAAATTGTTTTATTAAAAATTTTACCTTGAGAATAGATGTTGTAAGAATAATTTCAAAAGTATTATTTATGAGTGCTGGCGTATCTGATGAAATAATTTAGGTCGTATGATAAATTTAATTTATTTTTTTTAATGCAGTAGTTTTTTAGTAAGGACACTCGATTTCCTAAAAGTGTTTGATTCAAACTTTTACCTTGAGCATCGATGTTGTTAACAGAATTTCAAAAGGATCGTTTATGAGTGCTGGCATATCTGATGAAATAATTTAGGTCGTAAGATCAATTTAATTTTTAATTATTTTATGCAGTAGTTATTTTAGTAAGGACACTCGATATCCTAAAAATGTTTGATTCAAATTTTTACCTTGAGCATCGAAGTTTTTAGTAGAATTTCAAAAGGATCGCTTATAAGTGCTAACCTGTCTTTGATGAACTAATTCATGTCGCATGATAATTTTTTTTTTAATACAGTAGTTATTCAATAAGGACACTCGATATCCTAAAAGTGTTTGATTCCAACTTTTACCTTGAGAAGCGATGTTGTTAGCAGAATTTCAAAAGGATCGTTTATGAGTGCTGGATCGTATTATTTATTTTTGATGTGATGTGGTAGTGATGTGTTTATTACGGCCCTTGAATTTTGATTAGTAAGTGTGTAATGTTCATTCCCTGTTTACTATGATGATTAACGTCGCATCCTTTTACCAGGCTTGTCCCACATCCACCGTTATTGGCACAGTTTCAACCGTCTTGGTATAGCTCTCACAGGTTCGCCGTTCTTTACACACTCCCACCACGCTTGGTAGGCACTACCTCGTGTAGATGATTTCAGAGAGTGGGAAGGAAATCAATATTCAATCTTTTTCTTTCCACCAATTTCATAGTCACTTGTCTCATACCTGATACTGGTGCTCCAGTAAAGCAACAGGTTGATTTACATCATCCTCGACTTTTTGCATGTGTCTCAATCATTTGTTTGTGATGCGATAGGCAGGCTTATATATATATATATATATATATATATATATATATATATATATATATATATATATATATATATATATATATATATATATATATATATATATATATATATATATATATATCGAGGATATGTCGAGGATAATGTAAATCAGCAGGTTGATTTACATTATCCTTGACATTTTCGCATTTTCATGTAACCTTTGGCATAGTTTTTTGTATCTCGCACTATTTCTTCCAATATCTTCACTGTCACATATCTTCTAGCCACATATTTCTTTGTTCTTCACTTTAATTTTTTATTCCTCCTGATTTCCACTGTCGTAGGTTTTGTAACTGCATTTTTTTTGTACTTCCTTTTTTGGCATCGTTGTAAGTCTCGCTTCCGCTTATCTTTAAACTACATATTTCTTCGTCCTTCAATTTCGTTCATCATTACTTCAGAATTTTTTTCAGTGACCGTATATAATCTGTTCTTCACTTTCGCTTTTGACTCGTTGCAATTTCCACTGCCACTTATCTTTTAACCACACATTTCTTTATATTTCAGTTTCGGTAGACGTTGTAATTTTCGCTGCCATTTAAATTTTAACGCATATTTCTTTGTTCTTCACTTTCGTTTTCGACTCATAATTGTCTTTTTCGCCAGTATTCTAACCACATTTTTTTTTCTTTATTTTCGTTTATCATCATTTTAGATATTTTTTCAATGCCCTTTGCCTTAGCTGTTTGAATTAGTCTTGTCACATTTGATGGTCTAGGATGTTCATTTGCACCGATTGCGAATTTACATTTTCTAAGGTTGTCCTCTTGATCTTGTCTCATTTGTTGGTCTAGTTTGTTCATTTTGAGCAATAGTTAATTTATGTTTATTTCCTCTAGATAGTTGATAAAACTACTGGAAATGTGTTTCGTAAATAGAATCTTTACATTTTATATTTTATACTTAGCCATGTTTTTGTGTATTTTTAAATGCGTCATAGATACTAAAAATGAAAGAATAGCTCCTGAGGCGTAAATGACGTATTTGTGCTTTTGAAATGTGCTCATAAATATGACGTTACCTATATGAATCCTTTTTCGAAATTAAGGCTCTTTAAGAATTTTTTCAGAATTGTGACCTATCTAGATGGTTTTTTTTTTCAGGTCAAAATATCCCGGGGTGCCAATTTTAAAACAAAAATATGGAGTCGTTGCGGGGAAAAAATTTACAAATACATACATGCATAAACAAATAAATAAATATACAATTATTTCTAGAATACAAAATACAAAAACACTTATTGAATATAAATTTACACCACCGAATCTGAATACATAGATTTACATATTTTTAAGTTTTGTTCTGTAAATTCTTCTAAAACTTTCTGAAAATCTAATTTCCTTGCGTCTTCACTTTCAACCGATATAATTGCTGGACCATTGAATGTATTCCTGATTCATTGTTGATATTAAGCAAAAAACAAGTTTTTTTCAACCGAAAGTAAGGAGCAACATTAAAACTTAAAACGAACAGAAGTTATTACGTTTACGTTATTAGGGAGGGGGTCTCACCTCCCCACCCCCATGCACTTCACGCTGATTTTTTTATTAATTTATAAAAGATTATTTTTTTTATAATTACATGACTCTTGTGTTTCAGGAGACTTTTTTTTGAAATGTTGGACAAAGGAGGGGGATAAAGAAGGATCCCTTTCTCCTGTTGGCACCCCCCCAATACATAATAATTTCTGTTCGTTTTAAGTTCTAATGTTGCTCCTTACTTTCAGTCGAAAATTTTTTTTTTACTTAAGTTCTGATCGTTTTTTAAATAAAGCCAGAAAATCTGGCTCCACCTTCACGGAAAAATCTCCTCCCCATGGAAATATCCTTTAGACAATTTAATCCCGGCAAAAATCCACCCAGGACAATTACTCTCAACATCTCCGTGCGTAAAATTGAGTCGGCAAAGATAAAGCAAGACATATAAAAATAATTTAGTATAGGAATTCTAGGAAAGTCCCCCATGATAAATTTTCCCTCCACATGTAAAATTCTCCCCGTGGACAATCATTCCCGCAAAAAATTCTCCCCCCCCCACCCCAAAAATGGATGCATATTTCCCAGTAATAAAAACTATAAGTTAATAATGGTCAAAATGTATAAATTAAAGACCTTCCCCCAGGGGCTGTGGCGGGTCGTGTTGACTGCAGAATATATTTATTGGGCCTTTCAACTATGCTGAACAAAATGGCTATCTCAAAACTTGAATCGCCGATTTTGGAAAAAGGGGGCGTGGGAGGGACATAGTTGCCCTCCAATCTTTTTGGTAATTTAAAAAGGGCACTAGAACTTTTAAATTCCGTTCGAATGAGCTCTCTTTCGATCATCCCTTGGAAAAAACCAAATCAAACAAACACGCATCTGTGATCATTCTTCTGGTAAAAAAATACGAAATTCCAAATTTTTTCAGATAGGAGCTTGAAACCTCTACAGTAGGATCCTCTGATACGCTCAATCAGTAGAGATGACCCTATAACTCCGATTGCTCACCCCTGCTGCCACCTACAACTTTTTTGCACCCCAAATATGGCCAGGGAGTCCATAGGAAGAACACGTGGTTAATGGGGTCAATGGCCTCTTTCTTCAGGGGTGTTTTGAACCCTTGCCCGCGCGTGGCGAAGGTTTTGCTATAGGACAGATTATTTGTTGTTGTTGTTTTTGGACCAGTGTCCACTATGGACGACTTTTATGATGTCAGGAACGAGTATTTGTTGTTGTTGTATGCTAGGGAAGAATGCTATGATCCACAAATAGTATTTGTTGTTGTTGTTCGAGACAAATGTTATGAGTGTCCAGGAAACAGTAAGATCACGTGTGTCCTTCTCAGCCAATCAGAGGGCTGGTTACATATCCTTTCTCGGCCAATCAGAGGGCTTTTTACACATGATTTCCCGTTATATAACAAATCGCCCTTTAGATTTCGTAAATAACGGACATGCAATGTGATTAAATTATCAGAAAGCATTTTGACATAATGGAGAAATTTGATGAATTATGAATTAGAAGCATTGGCAACCTCAATTTACTATGTAAGTTCCGTTTTTATTTTAAAAATAAAATTATTTTACGTTGTCACCTTCCCGGATATTCAGGTAAATCCCCCCCACCATACAATGCAAACATCACTACAATCTTAATACTAGATAGAAAACATAAAAGGTGTTCTTAGACCCTCCACACATCCCCCCCCTTCCTCATTGTTTTTACAACCAAAGTCTCGCAAAAAGACAAAATTATCCTCTCGAAAAATTTAGATTTTCCATCTTGTAATCTTTTCTCTACCTGAGACTTCCGTCACTGTTGTTATTAAGCGTTCTGTTTTGACATAATGCTCCAGTGCGAAGCCTATAATTAGCTGTCACCCCTTGTCCGGTCTGTATACAGGAGCTGGTTTTAGGCAATCGAGGTGTTCAGTGCTTTTACGTAATTCAGTGTTTGTCTGAAAATAGCGGTCAGCTAATTTTGTCTGCAAATTAGCGATAGACCTAGGGTGGGTTAATTTTCCTAAATTTAGGGGAGGGGAGTGAATCCGTGATTTTTGTTGGGTAGGGGGTTAGCACTTTTAATATTGAAAAAATAGAAATGAAAAGATAATTGTTTCTTACTTCAGTGTCTAACCATTTCTCTTTGATATTTTAGTGATTTTAGCTATAACAATTTTCCTAAATTTAGGGGAGGGGGCGTGAATACGTGATTTTGCTGGGGAGGGGTTAGCACTTTTAATAGTGAAAAAATAGAAATGAAAAGATAATTTTTTCTTACTTAACTGTCTAACCATTTCACTTTGATATTTTATTGATTTTAGCTATAGCATTTGAATAAAAGGTAGTAAGATATTTTCTTTATTGATATGCCATTCGATTGAATATATCGCAAGATTAACTCAATGAGAGGATGGACCTAAGGATGGCTTAATTTTCCTAAATTTAGGGGAGGGGGCGTGAATCCAGGATTTTTGTTGGGGAGGGGGTTAGCACTGGTAATAGTGAAAAAATAGAAATGAAAAGAGAAGTGTTTTTGACCTTTATTGTTTTCGAATTCAGTGTCTAACCATTTCTCTTTGATATTTTAGTGATTTTAGCTATAGCATTTGAATAAAAGGTATTAAGATATATGCTTTATTGATATGCCTTTCGATTGAACATATCGCAAGATTAACTCAATGAGAGGGTGGACCTAGGGATGGCTTAATTTTCCTAAGTTTAGGGGAGGGGCAATTTTGTACCCAGGATGTTTGTTGGGGAGTAGGTTAGAGCTTTTATTAGTGACAAAATAGAAAATGAAAAGATAATTGTTTCTATCATAAGTGTTGTCGACTTCCTTTTGTAAACCATTTCCCTTTGACATTTTAGAGATTTTAACTATAGCATTTGAATAAAAGGTAGTAAGATATATTCTTTATTGATCTGGTATGCGATAGAATAAAAAACTGAACATTTGTATAATAATGCATTGAGTTATTTCTGAGAAAAGTTGAACTTATTATAATAAAATTATGATTTTCAAAGTTTAGGTTGCTTTCGACAAAGATTTCTCTTTACATATGGCAAATTTCCCCAAGGTGATTGATCCATGGTCCTTCCAAATGTGATAGAAGCTACTACACCCTGCTTCAATCTCTTTTTACGTATTCAAACTGAATGTTCGTATAACAATGCTTTGAGTTATTCCTCAGAAAATTGACCCCACCAAATATTTACTCAGAGGAGCAGTTGCTGAAATATAAATCTTTACTTATTTTCCAATATTTTCACAGTTTTCAAGTTCAGATCTTCGAAGACACTCCCTCCTCCTCAGTTTATTCTATAAAAATGAGCAGTATTTGCTAGAGGTTCAGAAACATTACATAATTATTTAATTTAAACAATTTTTTTCAGATATAATAATGTTTGTTGTGATTGACACAGATTATATAGGTCTGAAATATTCCTCAACTGGCATTATTTTCGAAGCATCTTTCTTACTCCTAGACAATCAACGACGTGAAATTCATTGCTCTAAATGGAACATCAGATACAGTATGTATAAGTACGAGAAAAACAGATGGAGTCCAACACTAAATTTTATAAATCGAAATGGCTTTTACGCTAAAACCATACGACCACATAATGAAAATGGCTATGAAATAAAACATGTACAAGAGGAAATTCAGGAAATATGCAGTTTTTTCGGTGTGCAAGCTGTTTAAGTTAAGGGAAACGTGCCAACTGATAAACTCTTACTAGAAAAATGTGATAAAAACATAGCATTATTCAATTTAGAAGACTTCAAATGTGAGAAATACCTGCATTCAGTCCATGACCCAGAAGATGAAGTTATATATTTCTCTAAATGTATACCATAAAATATACCTGAAATGGAAAAATGAATCAGATAACAACCTTCAATTACGTTCTAATACAACTCAAAAATGTTTTTAGCTTCTTTTTTTTTTAAATGTGTCCTTATTTTTTTCATAATGTTTTATATATTTTTGTTAACTAAATATCTTAAGTCTCGGCCGTTTTTATTACTTATAATAGTACATCGCCATGAAAATTATACTTTCAGATTCAACATGTCAGGGAACACACTTTCAAGTTCAGCATGTTGGAGAACCCTAAATAGTCACCCCTAAAAAGGTAAGTTAACCCTAAAAGGTTAAAGAATTTCACTGAAATTAAACTTTCATATCCAACAGGTCAGGGACCAAACTTTCAGGTTCATCAGGTAGGAGAACCATATATGCTCACCCTTAAAAAACGTAAGTTAACCCTAACCGCTTAAAGAATTTCTCTGAAATCACACTGTCAGGTTCAGCACGTAGGAGAACCCTCAATGATCATCCCTAAAAAAAAGGTAAGTTAACCCTAAACGCTTAAAGAATTACTCTGAAATCACAATGTCAGGTTAGGTTAGGTAGGACCCCGACCCTCACTACCCCCACCCCGAAGTAACCCCCCGGCCCCCCCGGCCCCCGGGGGTTGTCTGAAACATAGGGGGTGGGCGTGGTCATTTTCGCGGTTTGAATGGTCTGAGATCGGCTTCTTAGCCTTTCATATGTGTGTGTAGTCTTAAAATACGGATAAGGGTTAGGTACTTTGAGCGTTTATACTTGTAATATAAAGATTTATGATAATTTCTTAGGTTGTTGTTGTCTGAAAAATCGGATTTGGTAGTGGTAGTTGTAGATTATTGACTTGTAAGAGAAAAAGGTATGATAATTTCAAATGTGTGTGATGTCTGAAAAATATGATTTTGTAGGTTTTATTTGCTATTTTTGAATTTAATGATATAGATTTCTTAGCCTTTCATATGTGTGTGATTTAAGAAAATCATTATTTGGGAAGTGTAGATTGCTGTTTGGACTTTTCAGATCTATGACTCTTTGTCACTCATATGTGTTTGTTGTCTGAAACTTCAAGTTTGGGATGAGTAGTTTGCTATGTCATTCTCGTCTGAGCTAAGGTTTATGAGTATATCTTTGGTGTATGTTGTCTGAAACATATGCGTTGTGCTGTGGGTTTTGGTGTTATTAATGTTATTATCCGATCGTTTGTGTGTGTTTTCTGAAAACGATGATTTGTGATTTGTAGTTTGCTATTTTTGACTTGTCTGAGCTAGTTTTATTATCCTTTCATAGTTATGTGTTTTCTGAAAATTATGAATTGTGATGTTTAGTTTGATACTTAAGGCTTGTCTGAGCTAACGCTTCCTAGTATATCGTAGTTGACTGTTGTCTGAAACCTTCTGTTTGAGATGAGTATTTTTCTATTTTTGACATTTCTGAGTTAGTTTTATTAGTCTTTCGTAGGTGATTGTCGTCTGAAAACTATAATTTGGGATATGTAGTTTGCTATTTTTGACTTTTCTGAGCTGGATTTATTAGCCTTTCATTGGTGATTGTTGTCTGAAGCCTATGATTAGAATGAGTGGTGTGCTATTTTTGTCTTGTCTGAGCTAGATTTCTTAGCCTTTCATACGTATGTGTTGTCAGAAAATTAATATTTGGGATGTGTAGTTTGCTATTTGGACTTTTCAGAGCTAGGATTCTTAGTCCATCGTAGGCGTCTGTTGTCTGAAACTTCTAGTTTGGGATAAGTAGTTTGCTATTTCATGCTTTTATGAGCTAAGGTTTCTTAGTCTTTCATAGGTGAATGTTGTCTGAAACCTATGATTTTGGATATGTAAATTACTATTTAGTGATTTTCTAAGCTTGATTTATTAGTCTTTCGTAGGTGTGTGTTGTCTGAAACCTATGATTTGGGATAGGTGGATTGCTAATTTTGACTTTTCTGAGCTTGTTTTATTAGCCTTTCATAGGTGTTTGTTGTCTGAAACCTATAGTTTGGGATGACTAGTTTGCTATTTTTGACTTTTCTGAGCTAGGTTTCTTAGCCGTTCATAGGTGAGTGTTGTCTGAAACCTATGATTGGGATATATAAATTACTATTTCGGGCTTTTCTGAGTTGGATTTCTTAGTCTTTTATAGGTGTTTGTTGTCTGAAAACTATGATTTGGGATGTGTGGGTTGCTATTTTTCGACCTTTCAGAGCTGGATTTCTTAGCCGTTCATAGGTGAGTGCTGTCTGAAACTTATGATTTGGGATGGTTAATTTGCTATTTCCGTCTTTTATTAGCTAGGTTTCTTAGCCTTTCATAGGTGTGTGTTGTCAGAAAATTATGATTTGGGATGTGTAGTTTGCTATTTGGACTTTTCAGAGCTAAGATTCTTAGTCCTTCATAGGTATTTGCTGTCTGAAACCATTAGTTTGGGATAAGTAGTTTGCTGTTTCAGGCTTTTCTAAGTTAGATTTCTTAGCCTTTCATAGGTTTGTCCTTTCAGATAATTATTATTTGTGATGTGTAAATAATTATTTCGGGCTTTTCTGAACAGGACACTTCTAAAATTTTCTGTAGAAGATAGGAAAAGCTATACTATGATTTTGATTATTTTCCATGAAGATAAAAAGTTTCACTTTAATTCCAAATTTTCTTAAATTCAATTCCGACCTTTCTCAAAGAGATGAACAGTTCTTTATTTCACAAAGACATAAAGAAATTTAAAGTTCAATTCTAATTTTTCGGTGGAAGATAGAAAAGTAATACCAAACTTGTGAATATTTTCACGGAAGATAAAAAGTTCTAGTTCAATTTAAAATTTTCTCAATGAAGTGAAGAAAAGTTCAAGTTCTCTTCTGAACTTTACCAAAGAACACACTTCAATTCTAATTTCTCCAGAGAAAACAAAAATCTTCCACTTCACTTCTTTATTTCACAATGACATAAAGAAATTTAAAGTTCAATTCTAAATCTTTCGGTGGGAGATAGAAAAATTAATACCATACTTGTGATTATTTTCACGGAAGATAAAAAGTTCTAGTTCAATTTAAAATTCTCTCAATGAAGTAAAGAAAAGTTCAAGTTTTCTTCTGAATTTTACCAAAGAACACCATTCAATTCTAATTTCTGCAGAGAAAACAAAATTCTTCCATTTCAGTTCATTATTTCTCAAAAGGCATAATGAAATATAAAGTTCATTTCTAAATTTGTCGATGGACGATCTAAAAAGTAAAACAATACATATGAAAATTTTCATGGAAGATAAAAAGTTATGTTTAAATTTAAAATTTACTAAAATTTAATAAAATTTAAATTTATATTATGAATTTTAAAAAATAAAACAATTAAATTATAATTTATCCAGAGAAAATAAAAAACCTTAAACTTCAGTTTTAAGTTCCCCAATGAAATGCTGAAACTTAAAGTTCTATTCCAAATTTTTAGATGGAAGATAGTAACAGTAAAACTATCACTGCGATTTTTTTCCACGATAATTAAAAGCTTTACTGTATTTATAATTTTTCTTAAATTCAGTTCTAATTTTTCTCAAAGAGATGAAAAATTTAAAGTTCTGTTCCAAATTTTTCATAGAAGATAGAAAAAGTTATACATTGATCTTGAATATTCAACATGAAGATAAGGAACTCCACTTTAATTCTGAGTTTTTTCGAAGAAGTACAAATTGTTCAAGTTCTCTTCTGAATTTTCTTAAAGAATAGAAAAAGTTAACTCAATTCTGAATTTTACCAATGAAAATGAAAAAACGTTCCACTTCAGTTCTTAATTTATCAAAGACTATAAAAAATTTAAAATCCACTTGTCACATTTTACGTATACGATGTAACCAGCTATACACTGTTATCGTATATTTCCCGTTGTAGATAGAAAGCATTTTTTTAATTCTGCTTTTCTTAAGTTAGACTTCGATTTTTTGCAAAGATATGAAAAATCTATAGCCCAGTTCCAAAATATTAATATAATATAGGAGTTGTAATAATTTGATTTTAATTTTCAACATGGAGATAATGAGCAACACTTTAATTCTGAGTTTTCTCGAAGAAGTACAAAATGTTCAAGTTCTCATCTGAATTTTCTTAAAGAAGTGAAAAAATTTAGCTAAATTCTTAATTTTACCAATGAAAATGAAAAAAAGCTTCCACTTCAGTTTTTAATTCCTCAAAGACATAAGAAATTCAAAGTTCTCTTCTAATTTTTCCAAGAAAATAAAAAGACTCCACTTCAGTTCTGGTTTTTTTCACAAAGAGATGAAAAATATAAAGTTCTTTTCTAATTTTAAATTAAATTTTAGCTCCTTTGTCTTATGGATTTACCAATCAAATTTTTAAATTAGAAAATGAGTGACTCGTTCTATTATTAAAGACAATCGTTCAAACTCGTTCGTCTAACCTACAAAACATAAGGCTAGGTTAGGTATAAATAAATATTAATAAATAAATAGAAACATTTCTACATGTTTATGTTAGGTTAGGTTAGGTTACCTTATCTTGAGGTCTCGTGATGAGTTAACCTAACCTTTTCCGGCGAGTATGCTTAGGTTAGGTTAGACTAGATTAAGTTAGGTTAGGTTAGCCTATGTACGCTTCACTTAGGTTAGCTTAGGTTAGGTGAGAGACATGCAAAAAGTTAGGTGTATGATTAGGTTAGGTTAGATTAAGTTAGGTTAGATGAAGTTAGGTTAGGCTAGGTTAGCCTACGTACGCGCGCGTACTGCAGTTTAAGATTTTTGTTTTGTATTGTTAATTGAGAAATTTGGCTAGTCCTTTGGTAAAGTACAGTGGATAACATTAATTCGCCTACTATACGCGTGGGAAACTGTATGTGGTACTTGTAATGTTCATCTTCAGTGGAAATACTAGCAAGTATGGCAGGGCTTTATCTTTATCTCTCCAACAAAGATATAAAAGTAAATAAAATTTAATTATGTCCGTTATGAAATAAAGAACTGAAGTGGAAGATTTTTATTTTCTCTGTATGAAATT
>NW_028300543.1:17791-46161 GCF_049724085.1 Artemia sp. Qi Xiang Cuo
GAGTGTACATTTGAGGGGCCTTCTTCCTCCTCCGCCTGTATTTATGACCCCGGGCGAGGGTGCCCCAGATTCTATTATGGACCCCCAGGGACAAGGTCCCCCCTTGGTCCGTGCCTCCTATGGAGGTATCCTATATATCTGTAGAGCGGTCCCCTATCGCCACCTGGGGACACGCTGAATGGCCTAGGGGAGGCCAGATAAATGGATCACTTTTGTTTTGCAAAGGCCTTAGGTCAGTGACAAATTTAACCGACTACCTATAAACATACATAAATAACTGACTAGGCCTTTATAAGTTATATACAGAAATATATAACTCAGTGACATATTTAACCTACCACTTATAAATATGTGTAACTCGCAGACTAGGCTTATATAAGTTATATACAGAGATATATAACTGAGTGACATATTTAGCCTACTACTTATAAATATGTGTAACTCACTGACTAGGCATATAAGTTACATACAGAAATATATAACTCAGTGACATATTTAGCCTACTACTTAAAATATGTGTAATTCACTGACTAGGCCTATATAAGTTATATACAGAAATATATAACTCAGTGACATATTTAGCCTACTACTTATAAATATGTGTTACTCACTGACTAGGCTTATATAAGTTATATACAGAAATATAAAACTGAGTGACATATTTAACCTACTACTTATAAATATGTGTAACTCACTGACTAGGCATGTATAAGTTATATACAGCAATATATAACTCAGTGACATATTTAGCCTACTACTTAAAATATGTGTAACTCACTGACTACGCCTATATAAGTTATATACAGAAATATATAACTCAGTGACATATTAAGCCTACTACTTATAAATATGTGTAACTCACTGACTAGCCCTATCTAAGTTATATACAGAAATATATAACTGAGTGACATATTTAGCCTACTACTTATAAATATGTGTAACTCACTGACTAGGCATATAAGTTATATACAGAAATATATAACTCAGTGACATATTTAACCTGCCACTTATAAATATACATAACTCACTGACAGGGCCTATATAAGTTATATACAGAAATATATAACTCAGTGATATGTTTAGCCTACTGCTTATAAATATGTGTAACTCACTGACTAGGCCTATCTAAGTTATATACAGAAATATATAACTGAGTGACATATTTAACCTACTACTTATAAATATGTGTAACTCACTGACTAGGCCTATATGTTATATACAGAAATATATAACTCAGTGACATATTTAGCTTACTACTTATAAATATGTGTAACTCACTGACTAGGCCTGTATAAGTTATATACAGAAATATATAACTCAGTGACATATTTAGCCTACTACTTATAAATATGCCTAACTCACTGACTAGGACTGTATAAGTTATATACAAAAATATGTAACTCTGATCTGCTACTGCTTTTAGTAATGAAAAATAACTAGAAAATGAGCATATCATCAATAAAATATTCACTTTAGTGTTCAAGACTTCAATTTAAATAAGGAAGTTGCATAAATCAACTTTTGATTATTTCTATAAGCGAGAAAAGAGGACAAAAATAGATCTTGGATTGATGACTTATGTACATATGTGGAAAAAAAATATATATATATATATATATATATATATATATATATATATATATATATATATATATATATATATATATATATATATATATATATATATATATATATATATATATATATATGTTCATTAGCCAGCTACTCCAAACTCGTTCCTCAAACCCTAGTTGCCAAGTTCACCCCCCCCTCCCAAGGACCCCCTCGATTAGACTCTGCCTTAGCAGCAGCCAAAAAATATGGCTCTCAATATCAATAATATATGCTGATGGTAAAATATCTTGAAATTTTACCAATTCAAGCTAAACTAAGTAAGCAGGGTCGAGGACATAGAATTACCCTTCTATATGATTTTGAGCCACTTCAAAATAATCTGCCATCACTTCCAGGCAGTTCTGAAGCGTTTCTAATTGGGCTGATGCCCTTCGAGGCAAGAATAAAACACTTTATCACCGTCTGCTAAACTCTCAATGCGAAATGTTGACAACGAGCAAGTTGTACTTTTATATGAAGATTTTTTTAAAGCAGCGATGCAATAACTTTCCAGTTCAACTATAATATTTGGAACGTTTAATCTTGAACACAGACTAATTATGTCACTCAATGACAATATTTGGTGATAACTTTGTCGTGCCCAAAACAAGAGTCCTTCCAAATTTCTGCAGTTTTACAGGAGAGTGAAAATCATTTTTTCGGCTTTTCGTAAAAACGAAATTTCTTCCAGGATTTACACGAGAAAAAAAAAGATTACGCAACCTTCTAGACATGCATATTTTTTGTCTAAATCAAGCTACATCTCCCTTACCTAATTCGGAGATAACCCTCTGTAAATGCTATTATTGAGCAAAGACCCATCAAAAACATATTTGAAAAAGATGCAATGCACATTCTTTCTTACACTATCAATACGACGAAACATTAATAATGATATGGCTATTGCGCGGAATGGTTAATGAAAAAAAAGAAAATATATTATATATTAAATATATAAAAAAAATATATATAATAAATATATATAATAAATATATATAATAAAAAAATATATTATATAAAAAATATATTATATATATTATATATATTAACAAAATATTCAGATAGCCAAGATACACAACTTACCTCCATATCCGAAATTTCATTCTTACCTAGTTATGACATTTCCGTCGCAAATTAAAAAGTTTTAAGCCCTTTATGGACCCTTAAACATGATGATTTTTCTCTTATTATACACGATACAGGCTATATATTGGGTGAGGTGGGAAATGTTAGGTTACAATTGGAATTTGTAACAGAAACAAATGTCATATTTAGATTCAAAGTGAAATTATGATGGTACTTGTATGATATAGCACCGACCACCCAATTTGTTCATCCATTGACACATTGTAGAACCGTTTTTTTTTGTTATTTTGTTTTAGCTTAGCGTGAGACAAGACAATGAGAAATGACAGAATTGATGGGAAATGTATAATTTGGGTAATATATTTGTTCATTAGGGGGGGGGGAATAAATTATTTGAACAGTGTGAAGTTAGAAAACCATTCTTACTTCATAATATACAGAATAATTGTACCTAACACACTAGGCATGCAGACCCTCTATACTCTACCCCAACCCCCCGAATGTGCAAATATATGGCCCAAATTTGTTTCAAAAGTATTATATTTTTATCATACTTAGGTATATTTCATCAGGATTGATCGTCAAAGAAACAGGTTCTACTTAGATGAAGAAATATTAGGTCGGCGCTCTATCATACAAGTACTCTTCTGATTACTGAGATTAGAGAAAAGGCATCATCTTTGAGGGTCCATAAATGGCTAGAAATTAAATTTGCAATGGAAATATACATCATATTTGGATTCAGGATTAAATTCTGATTAGAGAGGTAAGTTTGTTTTTTGGCCATCTGAATATTCTGTTAATATTTAGCTTTACCGAATATAGTGCCACCTTCATTGGAAATTCATCGGTACGGTTCTAATATTTGTACAATATGAGATGCATCTACTCGACAAAAGCAAAAATCTGACGCTATCTAATGCTGTATAAACAAGTATTCAGGGGTTTCTCACTCCGGGAACTATATTTAAACTTTAGTTTTTGGGGTTTAGGGGAAAAAAAGCCTAGGTTAGGTTACGTATTTAATATATGCTATGCTTTACCCCCCCTCCCCCTAATGTGCAAATATATAGCCCATTTTTGTTCACAAACTATTATATTTCCATCATATTTTGTTTTAGTTCATTAGCATTAACCAAACTTCACTTCTTGCGTGTTGTACAGATATGATAATAGTACCAATTTATCTTATATTTAGGCAATATTAACAAAGAAAATTTACAACTCAAGATTTTGAATGAACCCTACTAATGAACATTCTCATACAGATCTTGTGAATGAACCGGAAAATATTTGTGACCCAAATGTAATTATTTTGTTCTGTGTAAATACCTTTGTTTTAATTGTAATGATTTCGTTTTTCTGCTGTTGACAATCACTGGTGTATGTGGTCGATGTTGATATATCTAGATTCAATAAAAGGACTTCTAGTCATGATAGGTGCATTTGTAACTGGGGCAGTCATGGTTGTAGAAATGTTTATCGGAACATACAAAACAGTATTTTATCAGTATTAGTAGATAGAACGTATCCGGGTTTGTTCTTTGTGTGTGTGGGGGGGGGTATATTTTTTTGGAAGAGGGGGATTATAAGAAAACTTACAAAACGGATCAAAAATTTGTTGATATGCATGGATCTTTTGTTTTGACGAGCCAGACAGAAAAATAAAGGGG
The DNA here is from genome assembly GCF_049724085.1 of Artemia sp. Qi Xiang Cuo. Taxonomy (NCBI): domain Eukaryota; kingdom Metazoa; phylum Arthropoda; class Branchiopoda; order Anostraca; family Artemiidae; genus Artemia; species Artemia sp. Qi Xiang Cuo. The sequence goes on from NW_028300543.1 coordinate 22,165, forward strand.
GGCTCAAACCCTGAAACCCCCTTCCCTGGCTTCGGCCTTGAGTATTTGGTATGAGAACATTCAGAAATACATACAGAATTAATGCCTTTTAATGTACCAACTCGTGCTGGTCTTTTTTCACCTCCTCCTTGTATTTGGTAAAAATTATATCTTATAGGGGGAGGACACGCCCCAAAACTACCCTCTGGATCAACCCCTGAGAGCGGTCGTGGCAGAAATATTTGTTGTGGTTTTTGGATTAGAAGTGTTAGCTTTAGCTGCAGTGGCGTCAGTAGTCGCGCTAGGGGTAGTAACGGTTTGATAAGCTGCTGTAAGAGCTTTCGAGTGGTAGAACTTATACGGGTTATAAAAATGGCAGTAGTCATTGTTGGAGAAGATATGGTTAAGATGGTTTTTTTTTCAGAGGAGAAGTCATGGTATGACCAGTCGCGAAAGGAATAGTTTTGTTGGTGTAGCAGTTGAAGCAGTATTAGTTGGGTAGGTGCCTTCCGCAAAGCTAAAATTGTACTTATGCACTTGCGTATGGGTATAAAGCTTCAGCGCGATAAATGTTGTTTATCATTTTAATATTTCATCATTTTAAAAAATTTATCATTATTATTTAAATATAATACCTCCCTAACGCCCCCCCTCCCCGCAGGATCCTCATTGGATATGGTACCGGATTTTATTTAAAATAAAAAAAAAATTTTTTTCATAACTGCGTTAAATAAAAAAAATCATGTTTTTATTATTTAAATATAATAACTACCTAAACCCACCGGATACCACATTGATAGGATACAGTCTCTGCTTTAAATAAAAAAAATAATTAACTTTTTGGCATCCCTGCTTTCAATAAAATAAAGTTCGAAGGATTATCATTTAAATATGATAACTCCCTTCGGCCCCTCCCCCCTCTGGATACCACCATGATAGGATACTGTATGCTTTAAATTTAAAAAAAGATTCGAGATACTATTATTGAAATATAATACCTCCCTAACCCCCCCAACCCTCCACCAATTGATACCACCATGATGGGATACCATATCAGCTTTACATTAAAAAAAATTTTTTACTTAATAATTAACTAGGTTCAAACAAGCACGCGAAATAACGTTAAACAGCTTATTGTTTCTTGGAAAAAAAAATATGAGAGAATGAGTAAAGGGGTACAACAGTCCTACTCATGTTAATTTCTGCTGTTACCAATATTATATTTTCCTCGGTCAGTCACGTACAATGAATTTTGTGTGCGTGTGTGTGAATCGTGGGTAAATGAGTAAAAACAAATTTTATTTGATGATTTAAAAAAATTAACGGTCTAGAAATTTGGTATATCGGAGGGGGAGGGTCTTTGTTATCCGTCATTGTTGCTTCTTTCCCCACTCGCAAACAGTTTTTGTGTGCTATTTATGGTCTGATACACCAAAAAAGGTTTAATAATTTATTAATTATCTGAAATAATTGAAGACTAAGCTAATTATCTCTGAATGCAGACATAAAAATTGGTTTTACTCAGATCAAGAACTTGAGTATGCTCACTATAAGAGACTAGTACTATAGGAATTATTTTCTTGTTTCGGAGTGCTTAAAATAATGATATCACTCGATATTTCATCACGTGACTTAATTGACTAAAGCGTGTCACGTCTCTAGCATTATACAGAAGGCTATGTCTGTCCTTTTTCTGTGTTTTTACAAGTTTTCTTATCCTTTTTCTTGTGTCACTCGAGTCGTTGTAAATGTGTAAAGGTGTATTTTTTTAATGTATTTTTCTATTACAACATAATTGTTTAATTTGTTTGTACATAAATGTTTTTATAATTGTATGTTTAACAAATCTATTTCAGAGTGACAATTATTCTTTATTAGTAAATTTGAATCATAAACATATGTTATATACATTCTCATCAATAAGCTCATCAAAAAAAAAATTTTTGACGATCATTTTAATGCATTATCTTTATTTATATTATATAGATAGTTAAGTAATAATCTTTGTTATTAAAATATTATACAAAATACATATATTTTAATCCTTTTAATTTTCATCTTTAGATCGGGACCCTAGGCTTGCCGATGATCACCATATGATGCATGAGGTGTATTACGAGATATGGCGATCACGTAGACTTAATTACTATCGCATATTAAGACGAAAACTGAGCCCGAGTGAGATGGAGACATTAGCACCAGATCAGGAGAAGAAGAATGGGGAAAAATAATAGTCTTCTTTCTTTTCTTTTTTTCTTGTTCACTATTATAATGAGAGAAAGCGTTATTCACTATGCACCACGGGCACTTTGTAGCGAGCTAACTGCAACTTCTATGGTAAGCGCTATTTATCAGATAGCTAAGGAGGGGTCAGTTAAAAAGGGTTCAGTTGCATGGAGGGGTTCAGAAGCTTGGGGTTCAGTTAAAGAATACCTCCTCGATAGATTTTTTTTTTAATGTATTTTATAGCTGTTACCAAGAATTTTCGATGTCTTTCTCACACCAACTATTAAATCTTGATCAAGCGTTTATTTTTTCTGTTCAAGTGTTTTAGTTTTAATATAATTTAAATTTTGGTTGATGGATGTCACCTCATCGAGAGTTATTTATTTAATGTATTTTATAGCTATTGACAAAACGTTGCGATTTCTTTATCACGCAAACTATAAAATATATATCAGGCGTTTAATTTTTTTGATAAAGTGTTTTAAGTGTTATCTAATATAATATTGGGTATATGGATGTCACCTCATCGTGAGTTATTATTTAATGTATTTTATACCGATTAACCAAACATTGCATTATGTTTCTCACACCAACTAGTAAATATCTATCAGGAATTTTTTCTGTCTAAGACAATAAAATGAATATTTCACATTGAAAATAAAGTCATTTTTACCATTTCAAGCCTGAAAAGAAAATACGACAGAAGAACATAAGAATAGTGTAATTAAAAACAAAGACTGACATCTGGGATACTGTACCACTAAGCATGGAGGAGGAGGTGCATCTCATAGAGCAAACTGCTTCAGTTGAAAGATGGTATAGTTTCATGAAGAGCTGGGACCATCAAGCACAGTGCTATGAGCTAGACTCCTATTACGCATTTTCATTTTAAATGTTATTAAATTAAAGATCCGATTAAAACCATTATCAATATACCTCATTCTTTCATTCTAACTTAACTTGTAGGACTAGGACTTCATTCAAACAACTAAATCAGTTTTATTTTATGGCAAAAAGCAAAGCAAAAAAACCTAAAAAATCAATGAGTCATAGGTCAGGTGACAAACCTACCAGTTTAAAATGCAACTAATAAGTCACAAAAATACTAGTGTGTTTGGCAGCTAAACTGCAGTTAGCTGTTGGCTCTATCCATAATAAATTACGTTGTTTGGCAACCTTGACTTTGCAGTATTTGTGCATGAGTTGGTTACAATTAGATAAAAAAAGAAACAGTTGTATTGAGATGTAGGTAGGTTGTCATTTATATCAGGATAGAGGATAAAGTTACTGTAGTTGTTTGAGAATTTTCTGTTAAGTGATGTCTTTGAGAAACTCTCAGAATTTAACTGTCAGTTGGGCTGCCTAACTCAACCTAAACATAAGAAATTATGCTAACCTAAGTTCCACTGTATCCTCAAGAACACAAGAGATACCACCAACGTCCTCCCCAGGATATATGACATGATTCTTCCTTATATTTGGAAGTTTTGGTATCAAAGATGTTTTTCATATCTTGGACCCATGTACCTTAGGTTAAATTAAAATTTTTCTTTATATTTGGAAGTTTTTCTACCAAGGACTTGAAATTAAAATGTTCACATGAAACAGATGACCTGTTGAGCACTCCTTTACGCATCCTTGCGCGGGCCCCCCCGCCCGCAAGGAAGACACATTGCGTCTTAGTGTGAGACTTTATGCTTCATCTGGCTTGTTTTCCTGAATCTTAACAACGAATAACGCACAACAATTAAATGATCAAAGTATAATGTTAATGGCAGTGTATAATTCAGCAAGTGCAGCAGCACTTGCCAAAGAACAATTGCATGATCTGAATTGCAGTCTTTTTGAATGTCCAGGTCACAGATTGATAGTACGATACAATTCTCGGCTTATAGGAGCGACATTCAGTCCGTGTGCAGCATCCACAGCTGAATTGTAAGCGACCAGTTAAGTGAGATTCGAGCTGCTGCAATTTAAGTGAAATTTGGGCCAACAACTTAGATTTTATATGTTTTTTGCATATTCGTTTGTAAGTCGTATATTTTTATCTTTTTACATATGACTGTAGGTTTGAATTACCTTAGTTACCTTTAAATCGGTGTATGGACATTCATAAAATTTGGTATAATAAATTACGATTCCGTGAAAAAAAAAAACATAATGGTATGTTTAAAGATAGCATTATCTACAATATAGAGCTGGCTAAAAGACAAACTCAGGTGAAAAAGCAAAATAAAAATGGTAGAATAATGTCAAAGCAGAACCCAAGGAAAACAAAACAGGAGGAAATCTATGGTTTAAAAAGCAAGAATTTCATTAAAAAACCGTCTTTGGAAGAATTTTGGAGTATGCTGTTGTACAGTACAGAAAAATATGAAAGCTGTAACTAGGCCACTATTAAAGGTTACAGATTCCGCATACGGAATCCGAGAAGACACTAATTTGAAGGATTATCATGAGAAAAATATAACCACCAGCATAATTTACTAAGCTATCATCTATAAATTCTCAAACAATAATAAATCATTGATGAAAACAATTATTTTTGATCAACCGAACGATGAATGGAGCAAGAGGTTGATAGAAGTAGGTGCTGTAGGTAATGAAGATAAAGAAAACATAGAAGGATCAGTTCGAACAATGAGGGCTCAAAAAGCTACGGATGTCTTAAATAAAATACGAACGAAGGAAGAAGACGCCCTTCGGGATTTGCAAGACATGGAAGGGTTGGCAAAACAACAAGACGAGGCTGCAAAAAGTCTAGCTAAGGCCACTAAACGAATGCTTCAGGTGTTAAAGCTCAACATAAAAAAGCTGTTGATGATGTGCACCGGGCAGAGGGAGCGGCCTATAACGCCATATCTCGCTCCACTGGTGGTATCTACCTGGTGAAGTTTAATTTTATGAGTATTTTTATGAGCTGTTTATATGACTATTTATAATTTTATTAGCTATATTTTATTTAACTATATTTCAAGCGAGACTATACTTGATTCAAAAATAAACATCTAATCGAAAAAAAATTACCTGCAGTGTTGACATCTCTGCCACTTTTGACAGTATTTCGCGCTTTGAAGCGTTGTTATCACTTCTGGACTGTGGCGTTGATGTTTACATAGTGTCTATTCTACATTTTTGGTACAGTAATGCAGTTATCCATAGTGCGTTAGGAAGACATAAGCTAAATAATTGACAAATTCTTTCGGAAACTGTATCACTGCTTTAAAGGTTTAAGACAGGGCTCTTGTCTAAGCCCAACTTTCTTCATTACGCCACATAAACTGCCACTAGGGAGTTAAAGGGAACTTTCAACCTTGATAGGCTGGATATCAGACACTTGTCATATGCTGATGACTTACTGCTACTGAGCTGTTCTATTTCCGGGCGAAGGTATAACCTGTCTCAGATTGTTGAATTGTAAGAGTTTATTGGCCGGGCTGTAAATGTATCTAAATTAGAGTTTTTCATATTTCACAGGCCTGCAAAGTATAGCTTTTCTACTTCGTTAGATATCGAAGATCTTGTTATATATGAATCGGATCGTTTGCGGTATCTAGGCATTGATTATGGTCCTACAACTAGATCCACTATCGGGCTTATTAAAGATAATGTGTCTTGGTATCTTACAAAATGTTATGGAAAAGCAGAAAGCTTGAGAAACAGTGTTAATAAATCAACTCTTGCTAAAATATTCAACGCTGTAGTTACGCCTTCTATTCTATATATATCCCCGCTTTGGGAGTTACTAAAAGTTACGCAAAAACGACAGCTGCGTACCCGTCATTATAAGTTGGCAAAATATTTTTTATGTTTGCCCTTGTGGTTTTCAAATAGTTTTAGTAGCAGCCGTTATGGAATAATTGACCCAGTGACTAAAATTGGGAAGATAGAAGCAAGAGCTTACCAGAAAGCTCTTGAAAGTATTTTCCCTGACCACCCATTTCACATCTGATCAATGGATACCACGGGAAAACTACAACTTTGCGCTAACGGTGACCAATATATAATTATTGCAGTAGAGCATTTCACTAAGTATACAGTCATAGCACCAGCAAAAGACCTCAGGTCAAAATCACTGATGGAATTTATAATAAGAGAAATCATATCCCATTTTGGAAATATGGATTTCCTACCGTCTGATAATGCCACAACCTTTACAAGTAAAACCTTTAATGAAATGGCCAAAGAATTAGGATTCAAAATTATACATTCATCGCCAAGAAACCCCCAATCTATTGGATTAGCAGAAAATAGAGTAAAATGTGTAAAAAGAATACTAACTCACTACCACGATGAGATGCATAGAGGAAATTGGAGTGAATTCTTACCATTCATAAAATTAGCATTAAACAAACAACAAAAGTACGAAGAACAAAAGGGAAATCTTTTTGTAAGACAGTGGAGATAATTTGAATGAATATTTCGGCCCTATCTCCAAGGGCCGTCCTCAGCAAGACAAAAATATATAAAAGAAAAAAGACTCACAACAACATGCGACCAACAAAACCAAAAAAGTGAAAAGAGATTTTTTTAAAACAGTCCTAGCATCATTACTTCAGCGAAGTTCAACCAGGACCTGAACTTCGCTGAAGTAATGATGCCAGGACTGTTTTGAAAAAAAAATTCACTTTTTTGGTTTTGTTGGTCGCATGTTGTTGTGAGTCTTTTTTCTTTAGACTAGACATAAAATAAGAAAATAACTGTAAAATAAGAGGAGGGAAGCGTGGATATAAGCAAAGATTTTCTTTATCAAGATCTGCAACACTAAGAACAGAATGTTTAAGTATATCTGAATTAAAATTATTATGAAAATGCAATCGTCTATCACAAAAGGAAAGCCTCATACCAACAGGGATATAAGCTGAGAAGGGCTTAATAACCATATCGAAACACCGAGAGTAAGGAGGACAAATTTCACAAGTATGGGAGTAACATATCATAAGACATTCAACTTTCTCACTACAAATAGTGTCACGAGTATGTAAGATTATAGAACCTTCCAAAGTTTTAAATAAAATACACTTGTAGCCTGCCCTTACTGTAAACTAATCACTATAAATTATGGGAAAAATTAATGGACACCGGCAAACACCACCAAAAGATAAATCAACTTAATTGACCGTATGATCCGCAATTGTGTCCGTAGGGCGAATGGTGTGGAAATTTAATCTCCTCTGACAGCCAAGAGACTGTCTACTATGAGTACGACACCCTCGAAATGGGACAATGACCATATCAAAACACATATGGTCATAAGGTCGACGTTCACACGGAGTATGATTACTCCATAAAGCTAGCTTATCCGTAATTTCGGAACGAATAGTGTCATGGGTGTGTAGAATCACAGACCCTTCCGCAGTTTTAAATAGAATACACTTGAATCCTGAAATATTAAAAGGTAACTAAAGGACATAAAACCATTTCAGCGAAAATGGTTGGAACCCTGTTTGTTTGGCTGACGCTGTTTACAAGAGGGATATTGCTTAAGAAAACATAAATACAGAGCCAAATAGCTTTCAAGGAGATTGGTAAGATCTTCCCAGTTAACGAACTACGTCAGGTAATATTGTATGTTAAGACGGAAAGCCTCAGATCTGATTCTGATTCAGATCTGAATTTCATAATTTCAAATATCGAAAATATTAAAATTATGGAACAAATAGTCAATAACGACTTAGAAAAGGGAAATAAGAATTTTACAGAACTCAGAGAAATACATGACCAAAATGAATGTGCGATAGATAATTGCAAACTTTTACATTTAGAATTAAGTAAAGGAAATAGAATTCTAAAAATACTAGAATCATTAAGGACGGATGAAAAAAATCGAAACAAACGAAGTCTATTACAACTTTTGGGAAAAACAATAGGATGGATCACAGGACTAGCCTTGGAATAAAATGTATAAACCATTCTTCAGCATGTAGATTATTTAACTGAAAAAAAATTAAAGGTTACTGCACATTTTGGACAGATCTATATAGTTAGTAAGTGACCTCGACAGAGAATTAAGAATGGAAAGGAACAAAAGCTTAGAAATTTTGGGAAGGATATCCAAGAGAATTATCGAGTATATATCAAGGAAAATTAATAAGATAAATTTCCTAAAAATACAGATGAACAAAGAAATGACAAAAAGTTCAATCCAAATAAAAAAGCTAGTAAAGAAAATAGAAACAGTAATCCTTTCTATTCTTCAAGCAGAAAATAAAAGTTTCCAGTTCATTGTCACAGATCCGGCAGACATGCTTAGGACAATTTTCGAAATTGAAAATTCACTACCAATAGGTTATAGAATATCGGTAAATTATAGGCGTTGCGGCTTTTTGGAACTTTATAAATCGACTAGCTGCAATGTGGCGACACAACAATTGAAATTGTTGGTTATTTGTGATTTTTCTATATCAAATAAACAAGATGGGTTCAGAATGTTCGAAATGTTCAGCATTCCGTTCACAGTGTCAAACACTTCGTATTTTTTTCAAATATAAAATGAGTTCAAATTTTGTGGGTTAAGTAAAGATCAATCGAGATATTTTTTAGAAGATGACAATATAAAAAAAAATGTAATTTAAAGAGTATAAAACTATTGTGCAACCACCAATTTATTATTAGAAGCACACAAAAATGAACTCCTGCAGTTTAGCAACCTATACGGAAAATCATGCATTAATTAATAAAGAGTGTGAAACCAAAATTATAAAGAAAAATAAAATCTTAATCCAAAGAATTGGAAGGGAAAAGTATATAATCACATCTCCTTTCAAAGAAGAAATAAGAATACATTTCGAATGTAAAACAGAAAAAAACAGTAAATTCACATATATAAAAGGCAGCTCGATAGTGAAATTGCCAGAAGAATGTTCTCTAACTGCAGAAATGTTAAAGATAAACAGTATGTATAGGTGACATATTACAAAGGAAATGGCACCTTCAAACATATCGATAATGAGCCTAGAAGGAAACCTCTCCATAGCTGGTATAAAAAACGAATGGAGCAAAGAAACTCTGAGATATAAAGCCAAGGCCAAGGATTCCGACCTGTAAACCAAGTGTTGATTTATCAGACCACCACTTAAACATTTTGGTATATTTATTGACCCTTCCTCTAAATTCTCTTAGAGAATTACAAGTTCGGGAGTCAAAATTCCGGAGGCAATGGGCATTTTAAGGCGGCTGGAAGATTCGGGAAGATAGGGACCAATATATCATCTTTCTTTTCAAATGAATGACACAGAGACCTTTTCCAGCTATGGAGACCTGAATTACGACATCCTACACATAAAATGCTTTTTACTGCACTAAGGATGTTCATGGTTACCGTGGAAAACGAGTATATACAAAACATAGAAAGAAGAAAGACAAGATTTGAGCTAATGGCCAATGGTTCAGTGATTGTAGAAGATCTACTGAATGATAAGTATCGTTTAAAAAAATGCTTCGTCGATATTAGGAGCCTTTCACTCCGTGAAAACATACGCAGAGCTATTAGGAATTATCATCGCTTGTAGAATCAAAAACTACGTGATGTCAAGGGTACTACGTTGACGACACATGACAAATTTGTTTGTGACTTAGAATATTCAAGATATGGATTGCGAAGAAATGGTTCAAGATTTGGCCTTAAGTCAGACGGATCTCTTACAATACGAGATACCACCCCTGAAGATTTTGGAGAATATATATGTTATTTATGTTGTTCTACATGTTCCGTACTCGGACGAAAGCCTCTAGTGGACAATCTTATGAAAATAATTCACACATTAGTAGTTGTTTGTTGGGCTAACGACACCTATCTCGGACAAAACAACCTCCGCACCGTAGCACGTATTGTGGAAGGTGTGCCTGTGAAACATCGAAAGAAATATCCTTGGATGACTGCTTTAATGTTTAAAAGGAATCCAAAGCATTCTTTTTGTGGAGTGTTGGAACACTTAGTCCCAGTTTTTCAGATAAATGTCCCTACACGTTCAGTTCTTTGGGCCCTTTAATTATTTTCCTTCTAAGTAATAAATATTTATTTTCATATTATTTTCTTTGACGCCATTTTGGGTCCTCTTAACTGCGTACGTGCTTAAAAGACCACGAGGGAAAAATTGCGCAGTTAGGGAGATTGGCCAGTATATTAGGAGCCCTGGGATTGGCTGGAAAGATTCATTTACCACCCCTAGTAAGCCCACCGCGTGCTGCGGTTAGCGGGCTGGGAGAATTTGTCCTTTTTTAGTTAGTTCATTTTTATACAGCGTGTTTTAATATATTATGAATTTTTTCTATGTACATAATTCACTTTTCAGCTTAGACCAAGACTAAAGAGTTGAATAGAAAATCTTATCGGTAAACGTTGGTTTTAAATGAGGCCATAGACCACCCGATCACGCTAGCATAAAGGAAACGTTGGAGTAAGAGCGGAAATCTCACTAACATTTGGGCCGACATGGGGTTCTCCCCTTCCAGTAAGTGGCATAGTAACCGTTGGCACCATTTTCGCCTTTAATAAGTGGTAACCCCGGACATACACCCCAAAAATCGGTGTCAGTGGTAATTAGCACTCCGAACATTGGTAGCAGCAAGCTAAGTTCCAATCAGTAAATCTGATAATTAAAGTAATTCCGCGCTTTTGAAGAGACAGGGTCATTTAGCCTACAAAAATAGCTTATTGTAGTTACAGAGGCTATGCATAAAAATCGTACAGAGAAAATTTGCATCCGATCTCTGCCTAGTCATATAATAATAGATAATAAAATTTAATAATCAATAAATTACGAGAATAATTAACTTGGGGGACAAGGGAAGGAAAGCCCCCCACAGATAATAGACAAATTAAGAAAAGTTATTTTTCATATAAGGATAAAAAGAAAAATTGATAACAGGATTTTCATTTGAACGAAAGACGTTAAATAAACCTTAAAATAATGGCGGACAAACGAAGAATGCAGACAAGATCTACCACGGTAAAACAAAAATCGGATTCAGACACACAATTATATGCGACTCCCGCTGGAAATACCCTAAGAAAAACGCCATCAAATAGAACCATATATCACTCAACAGGTGAAATAGACATTTCTGAGACGTGTGAAGAGGATATCTTGAAACCAAAATCAGCAATAGAGTAATCCCCGGTACAAACCAGAGAAGAAAAGAAAATTCTAAAACAAGTGCAGGAAGAATTACTCGCAGATAGAGAACTCCAAAAAAAAGAAACAGTGGCGATAACACATGAAAAAAAAATTATTATAAGAAAGAACGGGAATAACAAAGCAAACTCACCCTTCAAAGAGGGTACAAAAAGTAGAGGAGCTGGAAGGAGAATCTACCATTATACAACGAGTTGACTCAGAAAACGAGTTAAGAGAATATGATAACAGTGAAAATCAGAGTAGGCAGAGTAGCAGAAGTAGTAGAAGCTCAATTTTGAGTAGGAGCTCGCGAAGGAGCACTCAAATAGATATGACACAAAAACTTTTAAATTTCATAGAGAAAGAAAGATTAGACAGAGTGCGAAAGGAGGAAAAAGATAGAGAACAAAGAGAAAGAGATAGAGTAGCCAGAGAACGAAAGGAGGAAGAAGATAGAGAACAAAGAGAGAGATAGGATAGCTAGAGAAAAAAAGGAAGAGGCTGATAGGATAGCCAGAGAGAAAAAGGAGGAAGCAGACAGGGAGGAAAGAAAATACATAATGGAAATGATTGCAAGGAGAAATTACCAAGAGCCTCAGAAATCGTCTACAATAGAGATAGTGCAGGCAGTAAACCTTCAACCAATGAAGTAAAATGAAGATGTACATTTATACATATACAATTTTGAAAAAACGGCGGAATTAATCGGGTTGCCGAGAAAAAATTGGGTAACAAGAATACAGCCCCTCCTTAACTATAAATCCCAACTTCCATATAAAGCATTACCAATGGAATGCTCAAAAGATTTTGAAAGACTAAAACAAGCCATTTTTGAAAAATTTCAACTCTTCCCCGAGCACTTTCAAAGAAGGTTTAGAAGCGAAAGAAACGAGACAACGAAACTTATAAAGAACATGGGTACAAATTGAAAGATATGTGTTTAAAATGGCTAGAGATAGAGTATTATACAATATTAGAAGACCCGGAGGAAATAAAAATAAGATAACGGGAATAGTTAATAAAACAGCGATGGAACAATTCTTAGAAAGTACCTATCCAAATAAGAAAATGTACTTAAAAGAAAAAAACCCACAAACAATTGAAGAAATGGCCGAATTAGCAGAAAGGTACACTCACATTAAAAGGGAGGTATTCTCACAAAAACCAAGGTTAGGAGGAAATGGTAGAAAACAATACCCGTACACAGAAAATAAAAAGAATGCTAGCGAAATATGGCAAACACAAGGAGAAGTAACATACTACCACTGTAACTTGGGCGGCCACTATAGCACCAATTCCCCAAATAAAGACGGTAGAAAATAAGGCCAAAAACAGGAACAGTATGACGTTACCTGTTATAACTGTAATAAACGAGGACATTATGCCTCAGATTGCCGAAGCGCGAAAAAGACTTACGACAGTAATTACAGAACAAGGGACGATGGGGCAAACGGAAGACAGGACAATCCGAGAAATGATCTATCCCGAGATAATTGGAAAAAGTCTCAAACGTATAAGCGAACCGCATGGGTTAAAAGCCCTGAGAATATGAAAACTTGCGCATTTGCAGTATGACATAAAGTATGTGGCAAACTAAATGGTAAATCGGTAGAAATAGCTATTGATTCCTACAGTGACCAAACTTATGTACGGGAAGACTTTTATTTCAACTGCCTCCCTGAAAACTTGCGTGAGACCTTTAACGGGGGCAACGATAGAGGCCTCGTCAAACAAAATGAAATGGTGTGGATTCTCGTACACATGTTGCGCCAAGGCGGAATCAAAAACCTCACGCCTTTGGCGTAACCTCATGGCCTTGTCGATTGAGGACCTATGTTCAGATAACCTCTCCCCCAATTGCTGTTGGGTTCTACCAACATAAAAACAGCCACAAGAACAAGAATTCTATAAACACCACTACCCAGAATGGGGATGGTTTTATCTTTGCCGTTGTTGACAAAGTTCTGTATAATATTTGAATTTCTAAAGGCGACATTAAGTTTATGATTTTTAAGGATTCTTTTCTATTTGTCACTCAATTTTGGAATGTAGGGTAGAACAGTGAAAAGTTTCTTATCATCCACCAATGGGACGGTATCTGTTGGGGTTTGTGGACCTGATGCCCTCCCCTCTGCCTTTTTTCGTCTTCTGTCTATAATGGTCTCAATTAATTTTATAGGGTAGCCATTGCAAAATAAAATGTCCTTAATATAGTTCAATTCTGAGTATATGTGAGGATCTGAGCATATTATTAATACTCGTTAAACCAAATAAATAACAACTCCTCTTTTTATGAAGGGAGAGTGGTTGGAGGAAAAATGCAAATACCTATCGTTATGCGTAGGCTTTCTATAAATAGAAAATTCAAGGCCAGGAGATTTATTGAAAATTAAAACATCTAGGAAAGGAAGTTTGTGGTTATGTTCTAGTTCTAAAGTGAACTGAAGGTTAGAGTCCAAAGTGTTTAGATGAGTTAAGAAGGAGTTAAGTGACTCTCCTCCATGCTCCTACAGAGAAATAACAACATCGACAAACCTACCCCAGAAACGGTGTTTTATCGGAAAATTTTCCAGAGCAGAGATTTCTATGAATTCCATATAAAAAGTTGCCAAAAATGGTGAAAGACTTGTACCCATAGGTAAACCCCTAATTTGGGTGAAAAATTGATTATTATATCGGAAATATGAGGAGGAACTATTGCAAAGACGGACGAGACGCATAATAGTTTCTATATCCAGTGTTTTGTAGTCTATTTGGTCAATATTATCTTCTAATTTCCTTTGAAGAGCTAGTTCAAATTTTTTAATGTCGCAAGACGTATACATAGAAATGGCATCGAAACTGGCCAAAATTGTATCTTTTTTTATTTCAATGTCTTTTAATTTTTAAAAGACATTTTTAAGTAGTAAGGGCCCAATGGATTGAAAACCTAAAAAAGACCTACATGGATATGTGTGTAATTTAACCGGTAAATTGACTTACCAGGGTCAGTCACTTATTACAAGGAACGATAAATTGGCTTAGCAGACGGGTTTTTTAAGGGATATTAAGCGTTTAAATCTGATACGAATTGTGTTTAATTTCTTTAAACAAAATTTTAGTAAAACATTCCACACTGTGACCAGTGTAAAAACAAATCCTCTTGATATTATTTGAAGAAATCATTACATAAAAATTCTTGTTTTAGATGTTAATATATTCAGTTTCTTTCTTATATAATGTAGTTTCAATTTGGAACTTTAAACAGTTTGAATATCCATTCTATCAATATAAATTCAAAAATGTATGGCGTTTTTTACTGTAAATATATTGGCGTGAATAAATCAGCGTGTGGAGTGAATTTTGAATTCACATTTCTACTGCTGACTAGTGATCATCAAGAGGTCTCTTGTTACCACTGGTATATAAACTATAATATGTATGCGTACAATGAAGAGAGGTGGCGCAGTACACTATACTTTATAAACAAACTAGGTTTATATAATAGAATGATTCTTCCATCCTATAACAAAGGGAAGGATTTATCCTACGTACAGGAGAAAGTTAGAGAGATATGCTGTTTTTTTAGCGTAACAGCACTGTACACAAAATGGAATGTGCCCACTGACAAACTTTTAATCGAGAAATGCAAATCAGATATACCGTTATTCAACTTGGAAGCTTTTAGTTGTGAGATATTTCCGAGTAAGATACACAGCCCAGAGAACGAGGTTCGATTTTTTAGTAAATGGGTACCAATAGATATTCCTTCTCGGAATATGTGTGTGAGATATCCTAAGAAGAAGAAGAAGAACAAACGTATCTGTAATATAGATTGGAGTCATACGGAGTGGATGACAAACAATGATAAATTTTTAAAAGTCATCATACCCATGAGTATCCAGTGGCCTTTTTACATACCGTCAATTCTATAAACAATTCGTAACTATGGTTATATGAATCTTTTTGGCCCAACGTTTGTAGCCAGTTTCAGGTAATGTTTAGGATAGTAGCGAACATCCTACAGGAGGGATCAATTTGAATGACTGTTGAAAGTTCTAATTCCCTGTTTAAGTGACCAAAAAAACTAAAGGGGTAACTATTACCCAGTCCTTACTCAATTTCCAAAAAACTACACAATCCAAATGTTTAAAAATCCATTTTGTTCATTAGTTTTAAAATTTAGAATAGTAAGGTATGAGAGGATTAATAAAGCTTCACCGGTCTCTAGGGGGGGGGACAGTACGTCTGGACTTTGGGCGGATTAGTTAGTTCCATGCCATTCGTACTAGCACAAATTATTGACAAACTACAAAAAAAACATCACTTGCGAGGTGGGTAATATATCATGGAACGTTACGAATAAGGGTCATTCACTACGAACAATAACCTATACCGGTGAATATAGGTCGGGTTTTTAATTGCTATTAAGATGTTGAGTATTATACGACTTTAGGTTAAGTTATTTAAGCATAAACTTAGTACCGCAGTACATACTGTGACTACTTCAAAATGACAACCTCTTGATATTATTTGAAGGGGTCGTTGCCTAGAAATTCTCGTTCGAGATGTTGATATGTTAAATTTCCTTATTATATAATGTAGTTTCAATTTGGAAAATTAAATAGTTTGAATATTCGTTCTATTAATATAACTTCAAAAATGTATCGCGTTTTTTACTGTAAATATATTAGCGTGAAGAAATCGGCGTGTGGAGTGATTTTTGAATGCGTATTTCTACTGTTGACTAGTGATCATCAAGAAGTCTTCTGTTATCACTGGTATATTAAATATAATATGTATGGGGAAAATGAAGAGAGGGGGTACAGTACTCCACATTTTATAAACAAAATAGGTTTATATAATAGAAAGATTTTTCCATCTTATAACAAAGGGAAGGATTTATCCTCCATAGAGGAGAAAGTTAGAGAGAGATGCTGTTTTTTTGGCATAACGGCACTGTACACAAAATGGAATGTGCCCACTGACAAACTTTTAATCGAGAAATGCAAATCAGATATACCGTTATTTAACTTGGAAGATTTTAGTTGTGAGATATTTCCGAGTAAGATACACAGCCCAGAGGACGAGGTTCGATTTTTTAGTAAATGGGTAATAATAGATAGTCCTTCTTGGAATATGTGTGTGAGATATCCTAAGAAGAAGAAGAAGAACGAACATACCTGTAATATAGATTGGAATCATACCGAGTGGATGCCAAAAAATGATAAATTTTTAAAATAGTCATCGTACCCATTAGTAACCAGTTGCCTTTTTACAGACCACCAATTCCATAAACACTTCGCAACTATGGTAATATGACTCTTTTTGGCTCAACGTTTGAAGCCAGTTTCAGCTGATGTTTAGGATAGTAGCGAACATCCTACTGTAGGGCTCATTTGAATGACAATTAAAAGTTCTAGTGCCCTGTTTAAGTGACCAAAAAACTGAAGGGGCAACTAGTAGAAGTGACCCTAAAGCCCCGACCCCTCACCCCTGCTGCCACCTACAACTTTTTTTAACACCATATATGAGCACGAGAACCACGTGGTTTATGTTTTTTGTCAATGAGAATGAAAAAACAGGAATTTTGTCACATTTATGTATGTTTTCTTGAATGGTTATGTGTGTTGGTCGATTTATTTGATGTTTTTAATGGATGTTTAATGGTTTTTGTCAGTGAGAATTTGAAAAACAGGAACTTTGTCACATTTATGGATGTCAACAGCAATTCATGTCTGTTTTATGGTTTTCTCACTGAGAATGAAAAAACAGGAATTTTCTCACTTGGATTTACAAAATCGTTAGGGGAAATTATTGATTCACGAGGGGGAATTAAGAAACAAACATGGCTTCTTTGATCCTTAGGTGAACCTAGCCTTTAAACTCGATTTATATAATCGCTAGGGGAACTTATTGATTCACGAGTGGGGGAATTCAGAAACATTATGGTTTCTTTAATCTTTAGGCCTGAGGGATTTATTTATTATTGTTGTTTTGGACAAGTGCATGCTAGGGATGAATGTCCAGGTGTCCTGGAATAGGAAACCGGAAGTACATGCATCCTTCTCAGCCAATCAGCGAGTCGGTTACATCCCCCTTCTCAGCCAATCAGAGGACTGGTTACATATGATTCCCCTGTTACATAACAATTCACCCTTGAGATTTCGTATATAACGGGCATGCAATGTGATTAAATTATCAGAAAGTTCCAGAACACAATGGATAGAACACATGAAATTATTGATGAACTTGAAGCCTTGGCAGCCACAATTAGCAATGTAAGTTCTGTTTTCATTTTTTATTTTCAAAATAAAATTGTTTTCCGTGGTCACCCTCTACTATATTCGGGTAAACCCCCCCCCTATACAAACGTCCCTATATGATGTTTATACTCGATAAAAAGTGTAAAATACGCTCTTTTTTCGTTACGTAAACCCCATCCTTCCTTCCCCCTCTGTTTACGACCTTAATTCTAGCAAAAAGAAATAATTTTCTTTCGTTAAATTTATGCAATTTTAAGTGTCTATATCCTAGCTAAAAGCGACCATTGACTTCCGTCACTGTTGTTATTTACCTAACCTGGTTTTGACATAATGCTCTACGCGAGGTTAAAATTAGCTGTCACCCCTTTTCCTATGTGTTTACGAACGCAGCATCCAAAGTCAAAAGGAACTGTTTCTCCGTCAAAATTAAATACATAAAATATTTTCTTTTACCCTCAAAACCTTGCCCCCCCCCCCTCACGGTTTTACAACAAAACTCGCGAAAAACGAAATAATTACCATTTCGTTAAATTTATGCAATTTTAAGTGTTATATATCCTAGCTAAACGCGACCATTGACTTACGTCACTGTTGTTATTAACCCGCTCTGGTTTGACACAAGGCTCTCCGGCGCGAGGCCTATAAGTAGCTTTCACCCATGTCCCTCTGTGTTTACGAACGCAGCAGCCAAAGTCAAAAGTAACTGTTTCTCCGTCGAAATTAAAACACTTTGAGGCAATTCTAATAATTAGGCGCAGACGCAATGTGCTATTTTGGAGAAGAGAAACAGATTATTCTCAAGCTTTCTTTCGATAAAGTTTCTTTTATAGTCCCGGGAGGGGAGCGTGAATCCAGGATTTTTTTCTGGGGAGGGGGTTAGCACTTTTAATAGTGACAAAAAAGAAAAGATAATTGTTTCTCACCTTAATTGCTTCTTCGTCATTTAGTGATTTTAGCTATAACATTTAAATAAATGGTAGTAAGATATTGTTTTCACTTGAATAAAACACATGATTAACTCAATGAGAGGGTAGACTTAGGGTGGGTTAATTTTCCTAAATTTAGGGGGAGAGAATATGTGTTTTTTGCTTTACTAAATACAATACTTTTCTAAACAAAATTGTAGTTAATAACTTTCTTTCTGTAAAAAAAGGGGAAAGTTATTTTAACGTTAATTTTTTCTCTTCTTTTTAAGGCCAATTGTGAAGAATGACAATCACCAACACCCACTAAGAAAGCAAGGGTTAATAATGTGGGCCATGCGAAGGCTACTGTCCGGCAATATGGTAGCTGGCCGAAGCCTCCAAAACAAGTGCAATCATCTGTACAAGAATGTAACGCCGCCGGCCCGTTCACCTTCCATCATACGTTGCCTGGGCCTTCAAGAGCTGCCCCACTTATGCAAGGTCAGGAAGTGGCCCTCCAGCATGCACTACCTGGTCCTTCGGATGCCCAAGTGCAGCCGGGATATGCAAATGTAAGCATTTTTTTCCTACCATTCATATAGAAATATTTATCAATTTCTTCCAACTTTTATATGCATGTTCTACATGCAACATTTTCAAACACTGCGTAAAAGTATGTCTCAACGGGAATATTGAAAGATTTTTCTCCCCAATGGAAATATAATGTTCTCCCTTTTGAATCACGTCAAGTGCATGCATTCACCTTTTGCTAAATTAGATTAGTGAAGCCAAAAAAAAGGGCACTATATTCTGGTCATAGTAAGGTTATATAATTTCTATTGCTATATAAACTAATGGTTCACCTTGCCTATAAAAATATTATAAAAAAAAACAACTTTATATCTGAATGAGTTGTGTATCATGACAGGAGATGGCTATCCATTTCAAATCATGTTTTTTTTCCAAAGCAGATAAAGAGTATTAATATGAAATTTTATTTTGAGGAGTTGTTTGAACAAAATCAAAACCTACTGTCATGTTTTAGATTGTAAATATCTTATTTTAAGGGGGGGCGGGCTGGGATGCCAGGCAGGGCCGGTGGGCCCGGTCCGCCTGGCGGTGCGTGTCCGGGGGGCGCACGGTGTCGCCGGGCTCTGGGGGGGGGGTTTAATAGTGGAAATTGGGCAGAGGTGGAGTTGTGTGAACAAAATCAAATTGTCAATTCTATGTAAAGCGACATTTTAGATTGTAAAAATAATATATTAAGTTTGAAATTTGAACTTTAAGAATATAGATAGTTGAGGGGGAACAGTTAATTAAACAAATTCTACTATGTGCATACTGCTACTACTACTACTACTACTAAATACGTTTTAAAAAATACGTAAATAATAATCCAAATTTTAAACAGTAGGGGATGATTTGAACACTTTGAAAATAAGCTATTTTTAATTTAGAGGTTGGCCTGGTCCCATACTCGTCATTTCCCCCCTGCTCGTCAGTTGGAGAAGGAGAGGACGCGCCTATGGGGATTTACAACAATGAAGCATCTACTATCAGTGAATGGCATGCTAATTCCCTAGAAATACCCATTAACATTGATGACTTTAAGTGATTTTTTTTTTAAAATTGATAGTAGTACAGCTGAGCAGAGAAATGTAGATAATTCAGATTCAGACTTAGCATTGCTAAGCTCAAATACTATGCAGCTTTTGGATGATTTTGTCGGTGAATTGAGGGGAAACCCTTCCCCCTCAGCCCCCAAAGGTCCCCCGGACCAGAGAAGCGCTGCCGGCATGCGCCGTGGGCCAGGAAAGCGCCGCAGGATGTGCCGCAGGGATGCGCCGCAGGTCAGGAAAGCGCCGCAGGGGATGCGCCGCAGGGAGGCACCGCAGGAAAGCACCGCAAGTTAGGTTAGGTTCGGTTGTGGCCGGCCACTTAACCGAACCTAACCTAACCTGCTAACCCTAGTTAGGTTAGGTAACCTAACCTATCCTAGGTTAGGTTAGGACCACTTAACCTAATCTAACCTATCCTGGGGGTGGATACCCCGACTGTGCCGCCTTTGGTCTGTGGCCCCTGGAGTTGCGGATTGGCCACTTAACCTAACCTAACCTAACCTGCTAGTACTATACCTAACCTAATCTAACCTAACCTAACCTCACAAATATAGCTCTTAATATGGCTTTTCAGTGGAGGATTTTAAAATCCTCTGGAAAATTTGAGTTTGAGGTGAGGAGGGTGGGGGGCTTTCAAGAGCGAGGGTAACCTAACCTAACCTAACCTGTTATTCCTAGACCTAGCCTAACCTAACCTAACCTAACCTCACAAATATAGCTCTTAGTATGGCTTTTCAGTGTGTTTTCCAACGAAAATATTTAAAATACGATGTAAATATGTACTAGCTACTAAAGTTCCTTTTTTTTACATTTTCGGCAAGCTGGTTTTCCAACTAAAATATTTAAATAATATTAAAATTCGTTCCTAGAAATTTTTGAGTTTGGAGGGGTGGGGGGGGATTTTGAAATCCTCTGGAAAAGTTGAGTTGGGGGGGGGGTTTGAAGAGCGAGGGTTGAGGCGGGTGGCAGCCCCACTCCTATAGACTTTTCTGTCTAGTCTTGCATATCAAAGTTAAAAACCATAGTTTTCACGCCCCCTCGCGTCATTTAAGTTGTAATAGCTCTGATTTTGGACTATATTTCAATATATCTTTTTTCAATTTTTCTTCTGTTTTCTTTCTGATTACACAAGAAGTGTGAAATCACCGAGTTGATCAATCTTTGATAGTTTTACAGAAATTCTCACTTCCCATGATGTTCTCTTATGTCCAAAACAAAATCAAACGCAACAATTAATTAATCTGCATTGAAGATGTCTCGTTTGACATAATTAATCTATGCGATGTAAGAAGTATTGTTTTGAAACCATTCTCCGCGAGTGAAAAGTGGCAATTCTAGTGAGTGTTAATTGATATAGAGAAAGGTAATTATTGTTCTAAATCAATAGTTTGCATGATTTCGTAAATAAATAACCGTTAGGTAAGTATATTTAAGAGCTTTGAAAAGCTTTAAAAGTCAGCATATGCTAAAATAGAGGACAAGATAGAAAACAATGGAAGATTCTTCAAATGCAAGCTCGGCAAAGTTTGAGATGAGTTCAATAATATGTCTTCAGTGTGCTTTCCAACGAAAATAAGCAAAATATGATGAAAATACATACCCACGGTTCTACCAAAACTTTAAATTTTGTAAATTGTCAAATGTTGTCAAAATTTAATTTTTTCCTGAAATTGGAACCTCTTAGTTTAAGTCAGGTATTGAACCCTTGGTAGATATAATGGTTCGAAAATAAACTATTCCCGTAATACAGAAAATTTAAGTTTGAACAATTATTCGCTATTATTTCATCATATCTTTGGTTTAGTCTGGTAGCTCTTTACTTTTACGCAAAAAGTGTCCTCTTGTGGGAAAAAGTTTTTTATCACTCTAATAAGTTTATTGCTAAACATAAGTTTACGTTTGAACAATTATTCGTTATTATTTCATCATATCCTTGATTTAGTAGCTCTTTACTTTTAGTTGAAAAGTGTCCTCTTGTGGGAAAGAGTTTTTCAGGTATTGAAGCTTTGGTAGATATAATGGTTCGAAAATAAACTATTCCCGTAATACAGAAAATTTAAGTTTGAACAATTATTCGCTATTGTTTCATCATATCTTTGGTTTAGTCTGGTAACTCTTTACTTTTACGCAAAAAGTGTCCTCTTGTGGGAAAAATTTTTTTATCACTCTAATAAGTTTATTGCTAAACATAACTTTACGTTTGAACAATTATTTGTTATTATTTCATCATATCTGTGATGTAGTAGCTCTTTACTTTTAGTTGAAAAGTGTCCTCTTGTGGGAAAGAGTTTTTCAGGTATTGAAGCTTTGGTAGATATAATGTTTCGAAAATAAACTATTCCCGTAATACAGAAAATTTAAGTTTGAACAATTATTCGCTATTATTTCATCATATCTTTGGTTTATTCTGGTAGCTCTTTACTTTTACTCGAAAAGTGTCCTCTTGTGGGAAAAAGTTTTTTATCACTCTAATAAGTTTAAGTTTGAACAATTATTCGTTATTATTTCATCATATCTTTGATTTAGTAGCTCTTTACTTTTAGTTGAAAAGTGTCCTCTTGTGGGAAAGAGTTTTTGTCACTTTAAGTAGTATGGCATTGGACATAAGTTTACGTTTGAACACTTATTTAACTTTATTTCTGCTCATATTTTATTTAATGTAGTAGCTATTTACTTTTCTTTGAAAAACTTATTTTGTTGAAAGTTTTTTAATTAATAAAAGATGTCGAGTAAATTAAGTGTATTATTCTATCATCTATTTGATTTAGTGTATCTTTACTTTGAGTTGAAAAGTGTCCTCTTGTGTGAAAGACTTTTGGTCACTTTAAATAGTATGTTCTTAGACATAAGTTTAACTTTGAAGAATTATTTAACTTTATTTCTGCTCATCTTTGATTTAATGTAGTATCTCTTTACTTTTCTTTGAAAAACTTATTCTGTGGAAAGTTTTTTAATTAATAAAACATTTCGTGGTAACGAAGTGTAAGTAAGGAGCGAGCCAGCTCAATGGTATCCGAAACTCTAGAAAACGGAATTTTGGTAGCAATAGATACATCAAAGAATCAGCTTTAAATGCTGATTTCAAATATATAAGTTTCATCAAGTTTAGTCTGCGTGTTTATTTGATAGTTTTTTCTCACGAGATAACATATCAAGCTAATGGGGACAAATTGTAAGAGGCATAACGTATAATGTACTCAAGTAAAGCGGGATTTTCTACTATTTTGTGTTGTAAAACAGCAATTCAACCTAAGGAAGGTATAAGTGTTGTAGAAATAAAATTCTTAGATAGTAATCGACTTGAAATTATCGAAAACTATGTATTGAGTTTCTGAGTTTTTGAATTTCTCAGACCACAATGGTGCATCGTGGTGCACTTGGTCTTAAATATTTATGTATTTGGTACAGAATTAACTGTTAATAGAATTTTTATTTATAAGCTTTGTTTAACTAATCTGATTCATTTAAATCTTTAAAAATAATGTACTCCTATTAAAAACAACTCACTACAGCATCTAGTCGACCGAGAAGGACACAGCTGTGCATGCTTCCCCCACCATAGAGGATGAGCGGTCTATACTTACCTTTTTAGGAGTGATTAATTAGAAGTATGTTTACAGAAAATTTACGTTTAAGCAATTATTCAACTTTATTTCTGCTTTCTTTGATTTAATGTCGTAGCTCTTTAATTTTCATTGAAAAAAATAGTTCTTTGAAAGGTTTTGTTCTTGGTTTTATCACAGACATTAAATCTCATACATGCTTCTATCAATGACATTAAATCTTTCTTTGTATGTAAAAAATAATAAAAAAAAACCCACAACTGGCTAATTGATGAATTTTAGACATACAAAATTATAGATAAAATGAAAAATAATAAGTAACCCTGTTTATTACATTTATA
>NW_028300543.1:46661-92280 GCF_049724085.1 Artemia sp. Qi Xiang Cuo
TATATATTTTATATAGCATGACTATATCTCATTTTGATGTATGTATTAATATTAAAATCCCGTTTTTAGTTTTGGTTACTGTTGAGCCGTGTCACTCCTTACCTACACTTCGTTACGACGAACTATATGAAAAGTTATTGTTTTAGTAATTTTTTTTTACAGTCGGCACGGATCACTGTTTACGCTTAGTTTGCTGCCACAAGCTGTTTGAAATGATTTCTAAAATAGTTATGAAACTAAAGTAGAACCCTATCAGGAGGCCCCAGGACTCACCCCTGCTGCCACCTACAACTTTTTTTAACACCATATATGAGCACGAGAACCACGTGGTTTATGGTTTTTTGTGAATGAGAATTTGAAAAACAGGAATTTTTTCACAGTTATGTATGTTTTCTTGGATGGTTATGTGTATTGGTCGATTTATTTGATGCTTTTCATGGATATTTAATGGTTTTTGTCAGTGAGAATTTGAAAAACAGGAACTTTGTCACATTTATGGATGTCAATAGCAATTCATGTCTGTTATATGGTTTTCTCAGTGAGAATGAAAAACAGGAATTTTCTCGGATGTCAACATCAAATTATGGATGTTTTATGGTTTTTGTCAGTTAGAATTTGAAAAAAAGAAACTTTCTCACATTTTTTTTGTCTGTTTTCATGGATGGTTATGTGTGATGTTCGATTTATTTGATGTTTTTCATGTCTGTCTTATGGATGATCCAGAAATAGTATTTGATGTTATTGTTCAAGCCAAATGTCATGACTGTCCTGGAAACAGTTAGATCACATGTTTCCTTCTCAGCCAATCAGCGACTCGGATACATCCTCCTTCTCAGCCAATCAGAGGGCTGGTTACATATGATTTCCCCGTTACATAACAATTCACCCTTGAGATTTCGTATATAACGGGCATGCAATGTGATTAAATTATCAGAAAGTTCCAGAAAACAATGGATAGAACACATGAAATTATTGATGAACTTGAAGCCTTGGCAGCCACAATTAGCAATGTAAGTTCTGTTTTCATTTTTTATTTTCAAAATAAAATTGTTTTCCGTGGTCACCCTCTCCCATATTCGGGTAAACCCCCCCCCTATACAAACGTCCCTATATGATGTTTATACTCGATAAAAAGTGTAAAATACGCACTTTTTTCGTTACGTAAACCCCATCCTTCCTTCCCCCTCTGTTTACGACCTTAATTCTAGCAAAAAGAAATAATTTTCTTTCGTTAAATTTATGCAATTTTAAGTGTCTATATCCTAGCTAAAAGCGACCAAACCTGGTTTTGACATAAAGCTCTACGCGAGGTTAAAATTAGCTGTCACCCCTTTTCCTATGTGTTTACGAACGCGGCAGCCAAAGTCAAAAGGAACTGTTTCTCCGTCAAAATTAAATACATACAATATTTTCTTTTCCCCTCAAAACCTAACCCCCTCCCCGCACCGTTTTACAACAAAACTCTCGCAAAAAGAAATAATTACCATTTCGTTAAATTAATGAAATTTTAAGTTTTCTATATCGTAGCTAAAAGCGACCATTGACTTCCGTCACTGTTGTTATTAACCCGCTCTGGTTTGACACAAGGCTCTGCGGCACGAGGCCTGTAATTAGATGTCACCCTTTCCCTTCTGTGCTTACGAACGCAGCAGCCAGAGTCAAAAGGAACTGTTTCTCCGTCAAAATTAAAACACTTTGAGGCAATTCTAATAATTAGGCGCAGATGCAATGTGCTATTTTGGAGAAGAGAAACAGATTATTTTCAAGCTTTCTTTCGATAAAGTTTCTTTTATATTCCCAGGAGGGGAGCGTGAATCCAGGATTTTTTGCTGGGGAGGGGGTTAGCACTTTTAATAGTGACAAAATAGAAAAGATAATTGTTTCTTACCTTAATTGCTTCTTCGTCATTTAGTGATTTTAGCTATAACATTTGAATAAAAGGTAGTAAGATATGACTTTCGCTTGAATAAAACACATGATTAACTCAATGAGAGGGTAGACTTAGGGTGGGTTAATTTTCCTAAATTTAGGGGGAGAGAATATGGGTTTTTTGCTTTACTAAAATGCAATACTTTTCTAAACAAAATTGTAGTTAATAACTTTCTTTCTGTAAAAAAGGGGCAAATTATTTAGATACTAACTTTTTCCCTTCTTTTTAAGGCAAATTGTGAAGAATGCCAATCGCCAACACCCGCTAAGAAAGCGAGGGTTAATAATGCGGGCCATGCGAAGGCTACTGTCCGGCAATATGGTAGCTGGCCGAAGCCTCCAAAACATGTGCAATCATCTGTACAAGAATGTAACGCCACCGGCCCGTCCACCTTTCATCATACGTTGCCTGGGCATTCAAGAGCTGCCCCACTTATGCAAGGTCAGGAAGTGGCCCTCCAGCATGCACTACCTGGTCCTTTGAATTTCCAAGTGCAGCCGAGATATGCAAATGTAAGCATTTTTTTCATACCTTTCATATAGAAATATCTATAAATTTCTTCCAACTTTTATAGACATTTTCTAAATGCACCATTTTCGAACACTGCGTAAAAGCATATCTCAGCGAGAATATTGAAAGATTTTTTTTCCCCAAAGAAAAAATAGTGTTCCCCCTTTTGACTCATGTCAAGTGCATGCATTCACTCTTTTGCTAAATTAGATTAGTGAAGCCAAAAAAGGCACTATATTCTGATCATAGTAAGGTTAGATAATTTCTATCGCGATATAAACGAATGCCTCTAAAAATATTATAAAAAAAAAACTTTATATCTGAATGAGTTGTCTATTATGATTGGATATGGCTCTCCTTTTCGAATCATGTTTTTTTTCTAAAGCAGATAAAGAGTATTAATATTAAATTTTATTTGGAGGAATTGTTTGAACAAAATCAAAACCTACTATGTCATGTTTTAGATTTTAAATATCTTATATTAAGGGGGGACCAGCTCGGCGGCCTGGACGGGCCTAGAAAGACCGGCGGGGAGCGCCACGGGGACGTGCCGCGCGGCCCGGCGCTGGGGGGGGTTTTAAGAGTGGAAATGGGGACGGAGTGGAGTTGTTTAAAAAAGGTCAAAGTGTCAATTCTATGTAAAGCGACGTTTTAGATTGTAAATATCATATATTAATTTTGATATTTAAACTTTCAGAATATCGATATTTTATGAGAACAGTAAATTAAACAAAAGATAATGTGTACATACTGCTACTACTACTACTACTACTACTACTAAGTAAGTTTTAAAAAATATGTAAATAATAAACCAAATTTTAAACAGTAGGGGGTGATATGAAAGCTTTGAAAATAAGCTATTTTTTCATTTATAGGCTGTCCTGGTTCCATACTTGCCATCCCCCCTGCTCGTCCGTTGGAGAAGGAGAGGACGCGCCTATGGGGATTTACAACAATGAAGCATCTACTATCAGTGAATGGCATGGTAATTCCATAGAAATACCCTTTAACATTGATGACCGTTTAAGTGATTTTTTTTTAAATGTTGATAATAGCACAGCTGAGCAGGGTAATGTAGATAATTCAGATTCGGACTTAGCATTGTTAAGTCCAAATACTATGCAGCTTTTGGATGATTTTGTCGGTGAATTGAGGGGAAACCCTTCCCCCTCAGATTACATGAACATTTCCCCACTACAATAGAATGAAGCGGCTTCCCATAGCCCTTTTATTGACCAACTTGGGGGTGGGGGTAATATACAAGCGCGGGAGGAGGGTACAACTCTCCCAGACTTTCAGCTGTCCAACAGAATTTTAAATAATATTGTTGTTTTCACTGCGACGTTTGGGGATCCCTTTAATACACTTATGGGGGGAAATTTTGTTTTTGATCCTGTAGAGATTGTGCATGTATATGTAGAAAAAATTTGTGCACTTATGGAGTATCAAATTCAGTTGTGGGGAGGTAGGGATTCAATTAAGGTTTCAAGTGTTTTAAAGGTTTTTTTATTTGAATGAGGGAAAAAGTGAAGTTTACTATCATTATGTACATTCCAAGATGCGTTTGGTTTATTCAAATTTATAAAATTTTGAGGGTGCTTTCATAGATTGGGTGGATCAAATTATAACTCATCTTGATAACTTCAATGAAAACGGAAGTGGATCTCTAGTTCTTTTTGTTGAAAATTTAAGTATAAATATTTGTAAAATTAAGAAAGATTTTATTTTAAGAGGGGGGGCAGGTGGGCATAATAGGGATACAGTTTTAAATTATAATCCAGATCTAGTAGGTTGTCGTGGTGTCCAGCGGATTTGTTTTGAAACAGATCAAAAGTGTTTCAGATATGCTTTCATCATATAAGCCTTTCAGCCTCTAGCAGATGACACTACCAAGACGAATTTAGATCACTGGGATATACTTGGGAAAGAAGGGGCCATTTTCCAAGTTGTAGATTTATATTGCCTAAAAAGAAAATACCCAACAACGCTTAGATCTGTTGACATTTTTGAAAGGGATAATGCACATTTAAATATTGGCGGTACCGTGGTACACTATGAAACAGAATTTAAACATAGGACTCGCTCTAAAAGAAGGGGGTGGTTTCCCCCGTAAGCGGTCCGTTAGTCGATATGGTTAGACATTGGGTTTGGTTGCAATACACACCGCCTAGTCAACCGAATACAATCGGTCAATTTAATCCTACCACTGACCTCATCAGAGATATTGGGGACGTTAAGCATAAGGGGACTCATTTCTACTGTCCCACACGTCTCTCTAGATTTTGGACTGAACTAAAGTTGAGAAATCATATGAAGCATTGTAGACAGCATGGTTATCAGACAGTGGAAACGGTTTCAGGGGATAGGTCCATTCTACGTTTCAAAAATTTACAAAATACCCTTCTCCAGTGCAACAAAATATCTTTGGACTGTGAGGCTAAGTTAGTGAATGGGAATGACCCCCAATATCCAAACAAAGTCAAAGAACATCAGGCTATTGCAGTGTCCTACGCCCACACGCAAAGAGACAATTCTAACATCATGCAGTTGTTAGAAATAGTTGAAACATTGGATGAGAGGCCCGAGTGCATGGTCAAGGCATTGACTATACTGATTGGCACGGCTAATGGTGCTATTTCTCGTTTGAGAAATACCCATTATCCAATGGTGTTGTCTGCAGAGGATTGTCTCGAAATTGAAAATAAAAAAATAGGTGGGGTTGGTAAGGGGTAGTTTGCCGCGGGGGTACGGGGACTAAAGGGGAACGTGGGGGGAGGGGGAAAGTCAGATATCATGACCGTGTGTGGCAGGAAATATTCTTGGGGGGTAGTAATTTTAGGGGGGTTGCGCATCAATCGTGTAATTTAAATGTTAGCCAACAGTTTTTTATCCCAGTTTTTATTCATAATTCCAATTATGACTTAAAATTTACTTTACCTGCACGGGCACGTATGCAGAGGGAGGGAGGAGGAGTAGATTGTCCATGGGTAAATAGATCATTTATCTACAATATAATTCCCAAATCAGCCGAGAGGTTGTTGCTTCTCGAACTGAAATGGCAGGCAGTGGATAAGGGACATACGTGTTGGAATAGAATTAGGTTTTTAGATTCCTTTATTTTTTTCCCCAAGGCATTGAGTCAATTGATTCAAGCGCAAAAAAAGCGACAATTTTGATAGCTTTCCCTTGCTTAAACAACACTTTCCAGACAGTGAAATGTATGACCTGTTGACCTGCAAAGGTCTCTATGCATACGATTATTACTGTTCTGGCGCACGCTTAAGTGAGGAGAAACTACCTACAATTGAAGCTTTTTATAATTCACTGACCAACAGTGACTGCACAGCCGAGGAGTATGAGTTTGCCAAGAAGGTGTGGTCCAAGGGGGATTGTAAAAATGGGTGGGATTATTGTAGACTGTACTTGGCTAGTGACGTTCTAACTCTGTTGGATATACTCTGTAAGAACACAGACCAGATCTATTCAGAGTTCGGGTTAGATATAGGCTACTATTTTTATACACCCAAGTTAGTAATGTATTTAATTTAAAAAATTATCCGGGAGGAAATAGGCCTAATCACAGAAGTATATCAGTACCTTTTTTTAGAGCGTTCAAGGTGGGGTGGGTATGTTTTTCATGGGGACCGGGTCTTATCAACCGATCCGAGCGGACAAAGCACAGGTGCAAAGTCAAATGCAGTGTTCTTGGACATGAACTCATTGTACCCCTCGGCAATGTCTCACTACTCTTTGCCGTGTGGGAACTATCAATGGCTTGAGAATCCTTGTGAGTTCCCCGACATTACCACCGTCGAGGACAATGGGCCACAAGGATGGTTCTTTGAAGTTGATGGTCATATTCCGCTGGCGCTTCACGACTCAGTCAAAGATTTTGTCTTTCCCTGTATCAATCGGCCGGTGAGCAGGGACTCTCTGAGTCCCTACAATCATTCATTGGCTGAGGATATGGGGATGCATTGGACTCCCTATAAACAAAAACTGATTGCTGATTTGGACCCTAAGGAGACTATCGTTGTTCACCTTGAGCTTTGGCACTGGATGGTGAGCATTGGTTTCGAGATCACTAAAATACACAGGGTCCTGCAGTTCAATCAGCGACCCTACTTGAAAATGTTTATCGACACCTTTGTCGATAAACGCTCTCAGGCAAATTCAATGGTGGAGAAGGAAATGTAAAAGCTCATTCTAAATTCAGCGTTTGGCAAAATGTGTGAAACCGTTCGTAATGGATCTCTCTTTGACATCGTGACTGACCCTCTAGAGTGTGCACGAATTATTGCCGACCCCAATTTTACATCGTTCACGAGCATAGAGGCCGGCATGGTTCTTCTACACAGGAAAAAGCGAAATGTGGTACTGAACAAGAATATAGCAGGAGGCAGTTCAGTACTAGAAATTTCAAAACAGCTCATAGTGTTATTTATTTAAACTCTGTGTAAGATGTACGGGCACCAGGAGGGGGAGGCTCAAGTTTATTACGGTGCTAAAAATCTTCTGCTGGTAAAGTTAAATGGGACTGAATTGGGTTGGGTGAGGGATTTTCAAAATGAAGTGCACATCTGTTCGTGAATTGATTTCACAAACTGGAATCCATCACTCTACCCCAAGTTGGTAACACGTCAAGCCCCCAACCAACTATTAATGTTAAAATCAGCGACGGGGAGCAAGTTGATATCCAGGGGGTGTTCCCGGGTCCCAGAGTTTATTGCGTTAAAACTCATAGTAGGGATGAAAAACAGGCATGTCAAGGGGTGCCTACATACTTTGTAAAGAGTAATTTCAACCTGAGCGTGTACAGAAAGTGTGTAGAAAGTAGCCTAGTGCCAAGAGCCCAAGTGCTTGCAATTCGCTCTCTACAGTATAGAAATTATACTGTGAGAGTGGAGAAGAATGCAATATCATGTATATCTAACAAGGTCTATGTGCTCGAGAATGGTGTGACTGTCCTACCCCACAGCTACTACCGTATTTCAGACAGATTTGAATGCATTGACTATCGCAATCAACTTGGTCTGGATAAATTTACCTAATCTGACTAACCATCACCACCACCACTCAACCTTTCATAAATTAATCTAACCCAACCTCATCTAACCCAAGCACTAACCACCACCACTACCCCATCCACTAACCGGTAGCAGCCATCGCAGTGACGACAACTATTCTTTGTCGCCCCGGGGCACCCGGGGGGGGGCCTTCCCGCGGCCGCCCAGGGGGGGGGGTCCCACCCGCGGCCGGCCAGCCTTTAGCCCCGCGGCCCCCCGGGGGGTGGGGGGACCCACATCTTTAAATTCACTATAATCAAGTTAAACTGTGCTACTAGCACTTTCCACTTGTCTGTATTTTCTGTTGTACAATAAGTGTTTTATAGAAGTTTTTTTTTTTTTTTTTGTTTTTTTTTTTTTTTTTTACAGAAATGTGTTTAAGTTGACAATAAGTGCTTTAAAAGATGTTGTACTTAAAAGTCTTGTACAGAAAAATGTTTTTTTAAAGACAATAAGTGCTGCTGATGGACAAAAAGTGTTTTATATTGTAAATAAAGTGTTATCGTTGTTCACGTTGAACAAATAGCGTTTTCATGTTGACCACCGGAGAAATTTTGTCAACTGCTCATCATGATCAAGCGTAATTATTTTTATCGTTGTGCAGTTCATGTTGAAATGCGAATATCTGTTGTCGTACAGTGTCGAAATAAATGATGTCGTGATGTTTTTTTTGTTGTTCTTGAATATATAGATCCATGGTGAAATTACTACTTATTCATTGAGCACGTATGATTTACAGTTAGTTGCAGTCCGACTGTTGTCCCCACCAACATGTATCAATTTAAAATACCCTTCAGATTGTTTCTGTGTGGTCCCTCAATGTCGGGGAAAACAACACTTTTAGCTGGAATAATTCAAAATTGCGAAAAAATGTTTTTGGAAAAGCCGAAAAAAATCTACTATTGCTAAAGTATTTGGCAGGAGTCCTATGATAAAATAAAAGCTATTGCCACAACCAGACCAATACAATTCATACGGGGACTTGATGTTTTCACTAGTATTGAATCGAACTCGTGGTTGATTATTGATGATTTGGCTGAATCCATTGAACAGTTCTCACAGGAAATGCTACAACTGTTCACCGTTCGCTCCCATCATGAACACATCTCCGTTACTCTGGTTCTACACAATCTGTTTCATCAGAGCAAATGTATGCGAACCCTTGCTTTGAATTGCACCGTCTATATTATCTATCGAGTTGTTCGTGATTCTAGCTCGCTCATAACTCTCAATAAGCAGATATACCCCGGCGCTCCAAAATTTCTATTGTCAGCGTACACTCAGGCGACTAGCAATCCCTACGGTTACATTTTGCTGGATCTTAATAAGAGCACGCCCGAGGATCTACGTGTAGTCACCGACATTTTCAACAATGAAATTACAGTATATCTTCCGGTGAACAGTAGAAAAGACTATCAGTCGCCATTATGACACTGAAGAAACTACACGAACAACGGCATCTGTTTTCAGTTTTAAGCACTTCAAAACCATTGCTTAGGAAGGCTATACTCAAACATGGGGTTGACAATGATTTCATTAATCTAATATCTGAACTTTTTTTAAATTTAACTGAGGGCAATGTTCAACTGCCAGAAGGTTTTAGACAACATACAAAGCAACATATTTCCACGTTACGCGCCTTGGATTTTAAGAAAAAGGTAAAAAAATTTAAAAGAAAACGGCTCCTTCAGGTAGGCGGTAGCTTTTTCACACTTTTATTGCCAATAATTGCAGGACTTGTAAACAGTTTCCTCTAGAGAGAGAATGGCAAAACCCTATAAATTGACACCATTTGAACTTGTCCTCTCGCCCATCGAACATTTTGAAGACAATCTAAGCAAATTCATTAACGACGAGAATATTGCCGATGACAAAAAACTGCTTTTACTTCAAGATGCATTGCGACGTGTGAACAAACATAAACCATATCATGAGAGACCCGTCACTGATCCCTCTAAACAGGAAACATCTCCTCAAGATTCTGCAGCAGCACTACAATCAAAAGAGAAGGAATTGAATTCGATTGTATTAAAAATTAGAAACCTATTGCCCCTCACCTATCGAGAACAGAGTAAAAGAGTATTATCTTATCTCATGTTGGACACTGGCGATAAAGTTCAAGTCGATAGCACAGGGAAACGAATTATAATTCAGGGAAAGAGTTATAATCTAGTTGATTTAATTTGTGATATGGTGACGAATCGTAAAGGCCTCTTATCCTTTGACGATAATCTATACACCTTTCTCTGTGTATCAAACTTCCCCAAAAGTCTTATTGGCAATAAGCAAATTCTAAAGAAACTAAGAGAATATAGTCCACCAACAACACCATTTAAAAAAGAAGAAGATTCAATATTTGAAGATACTATCAACGCCACTGATTTTACAACAGCTGTGGTCGCTAGTCAAAAGCGAAGACGAATTGATTCACCCGCCAGTGTGCAAAAGAGGGGTGGACATTACTCTACGTGTTTACGTTCAAAATGGATGAAGTTTTTAAAGGTGTCTATGAAAATATTGGCTAAGCGGGAAGCTTAAGTTTTCCCAAAACGCTTTTCAAAGCTGTCTCCGTCACCACCACATTAAAAAGTGCAAAAAAGTATATAGAAAATGAACCGAGTTACACACTACATCGGAATCACAGGCTTTGCAGTAAACAATATTGACAAACTAAAGCCTTTTTTCCTCTGCCTATAATGCAAACGGATCTTTTAACTTTAGATGCACTTCAACGGCGTCACAATGCGCCCTACAAATATACTCTGGTGGCAATCAGTGTCTCTAGTCGCTATGCCTATGCCATTCCACTGTGATCAAAGAAAGGTATTGAAGTTGCTAGCGCCATTGAAAGCATTCTAGAACAAGATTCATATAGAAAAATTCAATCGGATCATGGCAGTGAATTTGTTAATCCCCATGTGCAAAAGGTTCTTTTGAAATATTATACAATACTTTATCATAGTCACAGCCCGATAAAGGCTGCATTGGCTGAACGATTAATAAGAACGATTCGTCTATTAATTTCAAGATATTGCACATTGAAAAATACATCGGCTTTTATTCATGATTTAGGTAAAATCATGCAGATAAACAACCATCGACCCCATCGATCTCTGTCCAACTCTACACCAACGAATGTTCATTACAGTGAAAATACATTTGATACTTTTCTAAAGCAATACTCCAAGTGTGAAAAGGAGAAAAAGAAGAAGAAATTCAATGTTGGTGATACTGTTCGAATTAATAGAACCACCAATATTTTTGAAAAGGGGAATTATTTATGGAGCACAGAACTTTTTAAAGTGTCCAAAATCCAGGAAACCGAACCCACGACCTATCGACTACGAGACACCAAAGATGATGATATTCTTGGCGGTTTTTATGAACATGAAATGCAAAAAGTTAGAAACAAAAGCTAAATGTATCAAATTGAAAAGATATTAAAGAGTCGTACACGCCATGGCAAGAGACAGTTGCTTGTTCGCTGGCTAGGATACAACTCAGATTTTGATTCTTGGGTCAGTGCTGAAGATATTAACAATGCCCAATGATTTCTATGTGACTTTCATGTCCAATGTTTCCGATCCTCTCTACAATGA
Organism: Artemia sp. Qi Xiang Cuo; assembly: GCF_049724085.1. Taxonomy (NCBI): domain Eukaryota; kingdom Metazoa; phylum Arthropoda; class Branchiopoda; order Anostraca; family Artemiidae; genus Artemia; species Artemia sp. Qi Xiang Cuo. Next base: position 57,767 of record NW_028300543.1, read on the forward strand.
CTTGAATAGGACAAGTGATTTTTGGACGAAACTATCGCCCGCCATCAAATTCGACGACAGCGGAAAGTATGAAGTGGCTCTTGTCGACTGTATTCTGAAAAATAACCTACGAAATCCTGAGAAAGGATCGTATATCTGAAATAAAAATTAGACCATATGATTGGCCGCCTCCACCAGCAGGTGATCAAGAACAAATTCATAAAATCAATTGGATGGATTATCCATACATTGAATTACCCTATGAGGAACTCACCTGAATGAATGATTTATGTCGTTCTATCAATAAAAGAATTTCCGCTCGTAGAAAAGGAGCTTTTCATTTCAACTATTCGAATGAGGAGGGTAAGATCTACATTAGTTCACCTATTGCCAGTGAAAAGGTTATTCTCAATGATAATCTAAAGGATGTTCTTGGCTTTAAGCTCAATATAATCAACGGTAAAAGTGACGGAAACACTAATATCACTTTCACAGACTATCCACCTGTCCTCACCAAAGACACCTGTATATTTCTCTATGCTTTATTTGTGGAAACCTCTTGGGTTGGTAATTCAAATGTTCCCCTCCTACGAGTTCTTGAACGAAAAACCAATCAAGAACATATTCACCACTACAATATAAAGCATCTTCAGTATAGTCCCGTAAACACTTGCTATTTGGAACTCTGTCAGTTAACACTAAGATCCGAATTGGGTGATCCCATTGCAATTTCAAAAGGTTTGGCTGTGATTACATGCCATTTTCGACCCATCGTTCAACAGCAAGATGTCTAATAAAAAAGTGGTATTCACTTATCCCGATATTGACTGCTATGTTAATACTCATGGCCCAAGACAACAGGGCAATGGTAAGGACTATTATACGTGTCACTCGTCAATGTCTGGCTATGGTCTTGGCAGTTGGTTTGCTAAGGTCTTTCGCTCTTCACTATCATTGGCCAGAAAATATCTTATACCGGCTGTGCCAGATTTTGCATCCTCTACACTATACGATTGGGGCTCTGGCAAGGATTTAAAAAAAAGTGCTTCAGAAAATCTTAGGTTCAGTGTGCGAACCCTTGGCGAGAGATTAAAACAAAGTGTGGAAAAGGCTTAAAAAGGTCAAGAAACAATGCATCACTCATCAGTCTCCACTCAGGTCGGAAACGAAAGACATCATCACTCTTGTCAAAGAAAAGAAGGAAAAAGCCAACACGTGCTGTAAACAGAAGTCCCAGGAAGAATAGAATTGTCTGATCGAAACTAGATTTCTTCTCCTAAAATGTCCTACCTACCGCATAAGAATTCTCAACCTTCGATCACCGCCTCATAGAATCTATTCAATGCTAAAAATGTTGATGTGAGTGTCAAGCATGGATACACTGAACAATTTTATCCGCAACAACCCCTCTCTGACAATATCCACTTTCAAATTTATTCCAATGAAGACTACTTTATGGACATGTGTTCAACATTTATAGATTTCCAAATCAAAGTCCGGAAAACTGATAATACAATGCCGATTTGGGGCGATGGGATATCCTATGAAAATTGTATATTACATAATTTATTTTGTCAAATTATTATCTACATTAATGGCACGCTGGTGAGCACAAGCACCAATCTCTCAAATTATACAAGCTATATGCAATTCATGCTGATGACACCCAAGTCATACAAGGAATTGAGAGGCACTTCCAATGGATATGAATATATTACTAATACTGATAGTACAGATGCACTTAAAAATGCTACAACTAGTGAATTACATCTAGTTGGAAAAATATATCATGAAATATTTAATATACCCCAATGGCTGCCTCCCAATGTTAAAGTGGATATAAAACTAAAGCTTGCACCATCCAATTTCATTTTGTGAAAAGAATTTGCTGTCAATCCTGATGCGAGTCTCCCCACACCTCAGAAAGAATAAATGTATGCAAACAGCAGGTTATGGGTTCTTTTGTATTGGACGTAGAAAAACTGAGAAACAATGGTAATAATATTAAACTACTTGTTCCTCATACAATCACCAATCAACGTCATATTGCAATGGGGTCACGCACCTTCACCGATTCATCCTATACCAATGGTGAAATCCCCTCGAAGTTGGCTTTGGCATTTGTAAAGAGCGCCAGTGCAATAGGATCATGAACTGAATGTCCACATAAATTCGAGATGTTTGGACTTTCATCTCTTGTGTGCAAAGTAAACGGCATCCCACTCTACAATCTATCTTTTGATAAATCCTATAGAACATTGTACGAGTTGACCATGCAAACCATAGATCACGACTCTCAACTATTATAAAATAGTATAACAGAAGAAATGTTTACTAAATCACATGGTATCATCGTATTTGATGTGCCGTGCACGCAGTATACGTACCTCGTGTTGGCAGGGAGTTTACGTTTGGAGTGTACAATCGTTGAACCAGTGGCTGAGAGTATTGCATTAATATCACTAAATCAATATGAAACCAATTGGGAAATCACTCCCAAAGGCAGTGTTCTACTAGACTTGGCGCCAAGAACACCAGTCAAATAATCAATGTATTTAATATGGACCCCTACATGTACCACTACAAATCCTATTGTCTACCCTCGGACTATCTTGGAAAAATTCAAAGTGTCAACGATACCTTGATTATTGTTAATAGCAGTCCGTCGACTGTGCTGACGGGTCATTGGCTGTGCATCTTTCAAACAATGAAGACGATTGAATTTTTTTATCTTCTTGGTCTACCTTTTACATTCTACACGCCTCACATTAGCGACTATATTGAGATCAGTGGGAAAACTATTATTCAAAATCGAAAGAGGGTTCAGGATCTAACGACTAAAAGCTATGGCTTCCATACACTACTATATTTTGTGTTCCAATGTCGCGGCTATACTTACAAGCAGTTTCTTCACATTTATGTTGACAATCCTCGTCTGAATGACTTTCTAGTGGAAAATATCCTCTCAGACCTGTATACTATTGATTTCAATGCCCTAAGAGTAAAGTGCTTAAAAAATGCTTGTGAATTTGTTTATTAATAAAATGTATATATATATACAACAATGTCTTTCAATCTACACTTTAGATCTCTAAATCTTCGATGTATAGGCAACTATCGTGAACAACTAATGTCGATAAATCATTTGGATTCGCTGTATATTGATCTTGATTGACTGCAAAGTCAGGGTCACATTTTCTACAGTATAATGTAACTTCACTCTTTTCATATCTCTTTGTATAGTCAATGATACTATTTGCATTCATATTATGAAATTCACGAGTTTCAATTTGAAGCAATATCAAATAAAAAGTTTTCAACTGGTGAATCACATTCGGTAACCGCCAAATAAAAATCACTTGGTTTATAGTCATAGTAGGTGGTGTCATCACAACGATGACGTAGAAACCAAATTGTCTTGTTAACCCAACAGTTTAATCGTAGACCTGATTCCTCTTCCCAGAATAATTTAAAGCCACGATGATACCAATCTCGTAGCAATAAACTGAACTCATGTGTAGAATTCTTCACAGTCAGTGAGGGGTAAGTAGTCTTGCACTGATCACATTGATAATAGTAACAATTGGAACGCTGGTGCCCTCCAAAGTGCGGGTTACACACCTCCTCAAGACATGAACTACATCCTCGAATTTGTACTGCATAACCGCTATGTACTTTACAAGGATTACATAATTTACCCTTTTCGTTTTAGTCATCAATAATTGTACAAGTCTCACCTTGATTCCAACTGCCAAGAGTGTAAATGCACAATGGACATATATAGAACATTTTTCGGTTTCCGATGTCAACTCACTCACTGCTAAAACGAAACTAATCCTCTTCGTTCGATAAATTCAACGAGAGAGAAATGGTGGGAGAGAGGAGTAGCTCTGTGACGTTACCCCTTTCGAATGATGGGGGAGCCATTTATATTGAATCACTTGGCAATGTTTTCAAAAGTATATCAATAATATGATTCTTCTTTTTTTAAATTATTATATCAATAAATTGAGAATAAGCATTTTAACAACGATTTAAAATCTTCGTACAATAGTCCTATGGAGGAGAATCCCTCCTTCATTATATTTTCAAGTGTCTCCGGACTAGTGAATAAGCTGAGTTGAAGAGATAACTCGAGAAAATCATCATCCAAAATCAAATATTTTTCCACAAACACTAGATTTTATCTAATTCTCTCTTTCTCAAATTTATTCATTTTTCAATCCTTTCACTCCGACTGCTGACTCTAGACTGACCCTGATTCGTTAGCCCTAACCAGAAAAGAAAGAGAACATTTTCGATTTCGAAACAATTTTATTGAATAATTAGAACAATAACAACATCAATAATATATAGCATGTACAATTAGCGATACTGTTTATTGTCTTCAATATGTTTCACCAATGCACTTAAAGCACATTGAAGTCTATTCACATGTGCTATATCAACTTTAGCGGCGAAACATAATTGATCCTCCATTTTAAATTTGCTCAAGGATATCACATATCTTGCATATACTGCATCCCATTCCAGACAAAGCCGTGAACCTTTCGTGATTTCCACCGCAATGTTTGGTGCTCTTGTACTATTATCATCAACTCCACTATTAACTTCTAATAGTGTAAACATTCCACTCATCGCCATCAACACAAATATATATCCAAATGAGTAAAGTCAAACTGTTCTTCTTCTTCTCACTCCTTTGAATTCTATTCACAGACTAATAAAACTAGAGCAAAAATCCCTTCTTTATATTCACTCCGCCGCTACTATGTAAACAAAGCCCTCTGATTGGCTGAGAAGGAAACATGTGATCTAACTGTTTCCGGGAAAGTCATAACATTTGGCTTGAACAACAACATCAAATACTATTTCTGGATCATCCATAAAACAGACATGAAAAACATCAAATAAATCGAACAACACACATAACCATCCATGAAAACAGACAAAAAAAATGTGAGAAAGTTCCTTTTTTTCAAATTCTAACTGACAAAAACCATAAAACATCCATAATTTGATGTTGACATCCGAGAAAATTCCTGTTTTTCATTCTCACTGAGAAAACCATATAACAGACATGAATTGCTGTTGACATCCATAAATGTGACAAAGTTCCTGTTTTTCAAATTCTCACTGACTAAAACCATTAAACATCCATGAAAAGCATCAAATAAATCGACCAACACACATAACCATCCAAGAAAACATACATAAATGTGAAAAAATTCATGTTTTTCAAATTCTCATTCACAAAAAACCATAAACCACGTGGTTCTCGTGCTCATATATGGTGTTAAAAAAAGTTGTAGGTGGCAGCAGGGGTGAGTCCTGGGGCCTCCTGATAGGGTTCTACTAACTAATTAGTATTTACAAAAGTAAATTGATAAAAAAAAAAGACTTAAGAAAAATTTTTAAGGATTTCCGAGTTTTCTCATTACTATGTGCATCTGAGGTACTGTTCATGTTATTTCATTCCCCATTTAACTAATAAGGAAATGATATATGCTGTATAAAATCACATGCGCAATATTCCACTACGTATAATATTTACATGTGTATATTTCTCTAATTTTGATATGTTAGAAAACGTCGTAAACTAAAAAAAGCTTTTGATTAATTTTGGCCTTTTAGGTGTTATTTCAATCCAAAAAATTCATAGAGTGGATGGAGACGAAAAGAGGAACACACTTGGAGGTTTGCAACGATCTTTGTGTATTTTGTAAGACACATCAACTTTATATAGAATACTGCAAAGGAGGTGTCATTAAGCCTGATGAATTTTGCACTGCATTAAGAGGTAATCTAAGTGACCTAAAAACAGAACAAAAATGCAGAACAGAAATTTTAAAAGCGAGACTGTAAACTTCTGGTTCATGATTTATGACCATTTAGATTTGTATGGTAATCTTTTCATGCTTTCTAGCATGGCTTCTCAAGAAATCATGGTTACAGCGGTACCTGCAACCTAGTAAAGAGCGAACTACACCGCATAGTAACCAAAAGTTAAAAAAAACATGTTTAGAAAAAAAAACTGCTTAGTGAAGCAAAATTGTCACCTGATACTAATTTAGCAACAGTAACTATTATTTCAGTTGATCTTAAAAGTAAATGCCTTGGTCTAAATGCCTTGGTTGTATCTATGGTATTTACTCACCTTCCCCCCCCCCCCACGCAATTACAGGACCAGCGCATAATTGCTAATATGCACAAAACATATACTCATTTTCTGGCCTGAAAACTTAAGAAATTCCCCTCCCCCATTCATTAACAAAACTCACAAGCCTCTTCCTCCTTTTCCACAGAGAAAGGTCTTTGGGATCCAAGTATATGTGTTGTAAAGTTGTTGTTAATCTGATCCTTGGAGGAGGTAAGGGGTACTGTCTTAAGGTGACTAATACTAGGATAGTGTTTTCTTAGTTTTGGCCTGCCTAATTGTACGAGGGGCAGTGCTTCCACTTCTGCCGATTTTTTGGGATATCTACCGAATTTTTAATCCATCTCCCGACAAAAAAAGATACCGAATCTCCCGAAAATTTAATCCCCGGAAAATTTTACTTTGTGGTAATTTTTTTTTTATTACCAGGCCGTTGTCTGTGGTCTTTTAGGGATTATCCCTAACGTCCCAGGCAATTGAGGTAGCGCGATTTGAATTTATTGGCATATGTATGAACATTGCCCATTATCCATTCCACAGTGATTGTATTGATTTTCTGTTTTTGATCATTTAAGCGAACTTAAAGTTTGTAATTAACTAATTGGTTTCAATTCATAAGGTAACCAAAGGGGTTGGCTTGCACCAAGAAGATGGGAACTAGCACTATGTGGGTCCTTCTGACTCAGTAGGTTCAAAACAATCCAAAGTTACTACAAATTTAAAGAAAATAACAAAAATTAGACTTTATCTGCTGTTACTCTGTAAAACTGAAGGGGTTTGCATCAAATGATCTAGTACAAGACACAGAGACGAAAATTGCAGACTTTTTGAAAACAATTTACCATTTTTGCTGGTTGACAAATTAATCCCATTCCTGAAAAATATGCCACATAAAAATGTTACTGATAAAGTAAGATTGGGTAAGCAGAAATTGACGAACACAGTCCACCAGGGACTGTCAGTGTATTATAAAATATAAAATCGCGAAGAAAGGATAAAAATGAGGACAATTAACAGCCAGTGAAAAAATTGAAATGTTATATTGAACCCAAAAAAGCTAAGTCGCCCACCCACCCGTGGCCCATATTTATGACGCTACTCGTTGCCATGGTGGTCGAGAAGACCCATTGACAAAGAGTGGCGAGAACATTCCGATAGTGTCAATGATGATGAAACAGTAACTCTGACAGCCGTGGATTACTGGAAATTGGCTTTAAGTGTGAGGAATCACCGTGGAAACCAAACTTAGCCAAGTTTGTACAATACTTGTTTTCCTTGGCATGTTCGAACTTAGCTTCAGAAAGACTGTTAAGCTTACTCAGTGAAGTAAAGACAGACAGAAAGAATCGTTTGGTAGCAATAACTTTGGCTTCCACAATTCAGACGAAACGTGTCGGAGTTACAGCAGACACACTGACGGTTGACTGGCCCCTCAGAAAGAGAATAAAAGGAGTAGTCGCGTCTGCCAGCACAGCTGAGTTACTGCATGATCAGAGTCACAAAGAGTTGTAGCAATGAAGAAAATATTGAATATTATTGTAAATCTAAGGTCTATTGCTTTTCACTTCATAAAAATACTGTATACGACATAATAAGCCAAAGCAAGGCCATCTCCCGCTTTTTTGTAAGACGAGGAATTTGATTTTCTTAGAAAAATTCATTAGGGAACGAAATTGAATTCAAGACTTTTAAACATGGTAAGACGTATATATTATGAATCAGAGAAAAATGGGCTTTAAAATTAGCTACTAGTCAAGCAGATAAGGTGTAGTCCCAGAAAGTAGCGTCTGGTCCCTTAGAATCTCCTCTGCTGTGAGTCAATTGTGATTTTGCTCCGGTTTGTGGCGAGTGACAGTTCATTTAAAATGTCTCATCCGTCTCATGATATCACTCCATGTTTTGAGAAGAATAGGAACCTTTTTCTCATACTTTGACCTTATGGCTGGAATATTAAGACTAGGACGATGAGAAAATCGCCCTTGTTAAATGAAAAAGTCACAAAGAGTTTTAGCAATGAAGAAAATATTGAATGTTATGGTAAATCTAAGGCCTATTGTTTTTCACTTCATAAAAACACTGTATAGGACATAATAAGCCAAAGTAAGGCAAAGCAAGCCCATCGCCCGCTTTTCTGTAAGACAAGGATTTTGAATTTCATAAAAAAACTTTGTTTTGGAACTAAATTGAATTCAAGACTTTTAAACGCGGTAAGAAGTATATATTATGAATCAGAGGAAAATGGACTTTAAAATGAGCCACTAGTCAATCAGATAAGGTTTAGTCCTAAAAAGTAGTGTTTGACCCCTTAGAATCTCCTCTGCTGTGAGTCAATTGTGATTGTGCTCCGATTTGTCGCGAGTGACAGCTCATTTGAAACGTTTCATCCGTCTGATAATAGCACACCAAGTTTTGAGAAGAATAGGAACCTTTTTCTCATTCTTTGACCTTATGGCTGAAATTTTAAGACTAGGGCAATAAGAAATTCTCCCTGGTTAAATGAAAAAGTCAAGAAGAGTTGTAGCAATGAAGGAAATATTGAATGTTATGGTAAATCTTAGGCCTATTGTTTTTCACTTCATAAAAACACTGTATAGGACATAATAAGCCAAAGCAAGGCCATCGCCCGCTTTTTTGTAAGACAAGGATTTTGAATTTCTTAAAAAAACTTTATTTGGGAATTAAATTGAATTCATGACTTTTAAACGTGGTAAGACGTATATATTATGAAGCAGAGAAAAATGGGCTTTAAAATGAACTACTAGTCAAGCAGAGAAGGTTTAGTCCCAAAAAAGTGGTGTCTAACCCCTTAGAATCTCCTCTGCTGTGAGTCAATTGTGTTAAAGTATTTTTAATAGTCGTTTAGGTTAAAGGAGACAAAATTTGGCAACACTGTAATCAATTTGAAAGATTGGGCGATCGGCGAGGGATGTTTTCTTCCGAATTTGGCAACACTGAACATAGGGCGATGGCCAGGGCGATGGACCATGTGCTATTACTTCAGGCTGGTTGTATGTATGTATGTATAATGAAAATGTAAAAAAAAATCTATAAGAAACATTCATACAAAATTACTTGATGTGAAAGTACGAAACTCATATAAACATGTAAATCCTTTACTTTGGAAAAATTCTCATACTTTTGACATCTCTGTCGAAACCTGGATGCTCAATTAAATGATGAAAAAAGAACTACTTCGGTGAAAAGTGATAATTTTTATCAAGATATAAATATCCCACTGGGAAATGTTTCGTTTTAGGACATAAATTTACAACATGTATTCCTTTTTAATTTACTCATATGTCCAAAATTTCAAAAATGTGTCACGCCTTTTGTTCTCTAATATCATTTTGTCTCTGCAAATAGAAATATGTCCTATTGCCATAAAATGTAACCAGCTGGCAGGCCTGTCTACCATTACATTCATTAAGGAGGCCGTTATTATTATTATTATTATTATTATTGTTATTATTAGAAGGGGTGAACCCACTATCAGAGGGTCGAGGCTTAAGCCTTCAAGGCCCATTTCCTCTACACTGCAAAAACGATGTTCTAGTTATGGTAGGGGGACCAGTGATGGGCTCAGCCTCCCTACCCTTATCATATATCTTGCCAACTGTTAGACTTCTCCTTACCTTACTATGTCCTCCAGCTTAACAATAAGATTATGAAATATTTCAAGTCGGTGTCTAATCCTAGCTGGATATTCTTCTATCAGAAACCTTCTTGTTTCCACATTGGCCATCTTGTATTTTTGGCATATTATGGATTCATCCCTCCCTTTTCAGGAAAGATGTTTCAGAAAATTTCCAGTTTCTGTTACGGCTTTTATTCTTGACTCCAACCTATTCAGTTGTAGAGACTGCTTAGTCAGGGTGGTGTTGAATCTGTGGAGAAAATCCTTTGTTTTCTTACAACCCACCTTCCTGGGCCAATCTTGTTCTGCTTTCTCATTGCTCCAAATCCTCACTGCCACCTTCCAGCAACTCTGAGATATTGGGATGAAAGGTTCTGGATAATATTATTTCAGTGATGTCCCAGCCAAAGCTGCATCATCTGCCATCTCATTACTCTTTATTCCAGAGTGCCCTGGGACCCACATGAGGGTAATTTGGTTTTCTTTAGATGCCAAGCATCAGTATGATAAACAAATTATCGCGTTACGTTAGTGAAGCAATTCAATCTCTTGCTCCCCTTCCTTTCTGTCCTTCATGACAATTTTGAATTGCCTCTCCAGTCTTGTTGTTGGAATAGTATTATCCTTAGGCATCTGCAGCTCCTTGCACTAAAGCAAAGAGGTAAGGATGTCAACATGATCTTTACTTTTTCCTTTCCGTATATGTTGTCTTTGTGTCCATTGACCGTTTATCTCTAGTCTAGCAGCAGTTTTTTACTGTTTCTCCCTCTAGAAAATTTTGTGCGGGTAGAAGTTCCAAGATAAGATCCATGGATGCCGCAGCGGTTATATGATATGCTGAGGTTCTTCGTTGCTTTAGAAATAAATTTGGGCAACGGATTTGTAAATTAGAGGGGGATAAAGTATAGCGGGAGTGCATGCAAAATGTGTTTGGTACACTTATTCTGCATATTTGACAGATAGATAAATGAATGTATTTTAAGCCAAATATACGGCCATGAACACAGTAGAATAGCGTAAATGAAAGGCTCGAATTACATAAACTTTGATCAGCGACCATCATAAAACACTTAAATGAAACACTACATTAAACTAATAATAGCACTTAATAATAGGAAAAACGGTCATGGAAAAAAACGTTTAACGCTTGGAAAAAACACTTAAATGAAAAATTATATTTACTTTATACTTATTTTCTTTTTAGTTAAAAAAAATTCCATTTTATTCAACGTAGTTGAAAGTTTTGGAAATTTGGTCTTTAAGGATGGCAGCCCCCTCTTACAGCCCTCAGGGCTAGGGTTGTAAGCTATGACCTGGGGGCATATAAGGTTTTTATTTAAAACGTCGTCGTAGAAACTTCAAAAGGGCTCATTCAATTGGAAAATGAAAGGGCTAGTGCCCTTTTTAATAGTTGAAAGTGATTGGAGAGCAACTAACACCCCTCTCACGCTCACCATTTTCCCAAACACACCCAATCAAAATTTTGAGATATCCATTTTGTTCAATGTAGTTGAAAGTTCTGCAAATTAGGTTTTTTAGGATGATAACCCCCTCAGAGCCTGCAGTGCAAGGGTTTTAAGTTATGCCCTGGGGGCATATCAGGCTTATATAGAAAGTTGTTGTAGACATTTCAAAAAGGGCTCATTTGAATGGAAATAAAAATTGCCCCTTTTAATAGTCGAAAGTGAGTAGAGAGTAATTCACCCCCCTCTCACGCCCACCAATTCCCCAAAAAATATTCAATTAAAGTTTAGAGATAGCCATTTCATTCAACGTAGTTGAAAGTTCAGGAAATTATGCATTTAAGGATGACAAACCCCCAGAGCCCCCAGGGTAAAGGTTGACAGTTATGCCCTGGGAGCATATAATGTTTTTATAGATAGAGTTGTCGTTAAACTTTAAAAAGGGCTCATTCAATTGGAAATTGGAAGGGCTAGTGCCCTTTTTAGTGGTCAAAAGTGATTGGAAGGTAACTATCCCCCTCTCACGCCCACCATTCCTCCAAACACATCCAATCAAAATTTTCAGATAGCCATTTTGTTCAACGTAGTAGAAAGCTCTGGAAATTAGGTCTTTGAGAATGACAACCCCCCAGCCCTCAGGGCAAGGGTTGTACGTCTTGCCCTGGGGACACAAAAAGTTTTTATTGAAAGTGTTGTCGTAGAAACTTCAAAAGGGCTCCTTTTATTGGAAATTTAAAGGACTAGTGCCATTTTTAATAGTTGATAGTGATTGGTGAGCGACCAACGCCCCTCTCACGCCAACCATTTCCCCAAACACATCCAATCAAAATTTTGAGATTGCCATTTTGTGCAGCATAGTTGATTTCCAGATAGAAAATATGTTTTGGAGGAGGACACTCCCCCACTACCCTCAGGGCAAGAGTTTTAAGTTATGCCCTGAAGCATATAAGAACGATGTTGGCACAATGTATTATTTATTATTTTTTCCTTTAGAGCAGGGCACTTCGCATCGAAAAAATTGTCGTAGAAACTTCGAAAGATGCTCATTCGATTGGAAATTAGAGTGACTTGTGCCCTTTTTAATAGTCGAAAGTGATTGGAAGGCAACTAACACCCCTTCCACGCCCTCCATTTCCCAAAACACATTGAATTGAAATTTTGAGATAGCCATTTTGTTCGGCGTAGGTACTTTCAAAATAGAAATTATGTTCTGAGGAGGACACTCTCACACATCCTTCAAGGCAATGGTTGTAAGTTATGCCCTGGGGGCATATAAGGTTTTTCTAGAAGGCGTTGTCGTAGAAATTTAAAAAAAAGGCTCATTTAATTGGAAATTGGAGTGGCTAGTGCCCTTTTTAATAGTCAAAAGTGATTGTAGGGCAACTAGCCCCCCTCCCCTCTTGCCCATCATTCTGCCTAACACATCCAATCAAGATTTTTAGATAGCCATTTTTTTCAGCGTAGTTGATTACCAGGTAGAAAATATGTTTTTGAGAAGGACACTTCCTCTAGAGCAGGGCACTTCGTATCGAAGAAATTGTCGTAGAAACTTCCAAAGAGGATCATTCAATTGGAAATTAGAGTGACTTGTGCCCTTTTTAATAGTCGAAAGTGATTGGAAGGAAACTAACACCCCTTCCACGCTCACCATTTCCCAAAACACATTGAATCGAAATTTTGAGATAGCTGTTTTGTTCAGCGTAGTTAATTTCAAAAGAGAAATTATGTTTTGAGGAGGATACTCTCACACAGCCTTCAAGGCAATGGTTGTAAGTTATGCCCTGTTGACATATAAGGTTTTTCTAGAAGGTGTCGTCGTAGAAATTTCAAAAAAGGCTCATTTGATTGGAAATTGGAGTGGCTAGTGCCCTTTTTAATAGTTAAAAGTGATTGTAGGGCAACTAGCTCCCCCTCCTGCCCATCATTCTCCCTAACACATCCAATCAAAATTTTTAGATAGCCATTTTGTTCAGCGTAGTTGATTTCCAGGTAGAAAATTTGTTTTTGAGAAGGACACTCCCGCACAGCCCTCAGGGCAATGGATTTCAGTTAAGCCCTGGGGACATACAAGAACGATGTTGGCACAATGTATTATTTATTATTTTTTCCTTTAGAGCAGGGCACTTTGTATCGACGAAGTTGTCGCAGAAATTTCGAAAAGGACTCATTCAATTGGAAATTGGAGTGGCTTGTACCGTTTGCAATAGTCGAAAGTGATTCCAAGGCAACTAACACTCCTTCCACGCCCAACAGTATCCGAAATACATGCAATCAAAATTTTGAGATAGGCATTTTGTTCAGCGTAGTTTATTTCCAGATATAAATTATGTTTTTGAGGAGGACAGTCCCCCGCAGCCTTCAGGGTAAGGGTTGTAAATTATGCCCTAGGGGCATACAAGGTTTTATAGAAAGTGTTGTCGTAAAAACTTCAAAATAGGTTCATTCGATTGGAAATTCAAAGGGCTAGTGCCCTTTTTAATAGTTGAAAGTGATTGGAGGGCAACTAACCCCCCTCTCATGCCCACCTTCCCCCAAACACATCCAATCAAAATTTCGAGATAGCCATTTTATTCAAAGTAGTTTTAAGTTCTAGAAATTAGGTCTTTCAGGATGACAACCCCTCAGAGCCCTCAGGGTAAGGGTTGTAAGTTAAGCCCTGGGGTCATGTAAGGTGTTTATGGAGCGCGTTGTCGTCGAAACTTCTAAAAAGGCTGATTCGATTGGAAATTGAAATGGCTAGTACCCTTTTTAATAGTCGAAATTGATTGGAAGGCAACTAACACCCCTTCCACGCTCACCATTTTCCCAAACACATCCAATGAAAATTTTGAGATAGCCATTGTGTTCCAGGCAGTTTAAAGTTCAGGAAAAAATGCCTATGAGCAAGACACTCCCCCCACAGCCTTCAGGGCAAGGGTTACAAGTTATGCCCTGGGATATATAAGTTTTTTTGAAATGTTAGTCGTAGAAACTTGAAAAAGGGATATTTCGATTGGACATTCAAAGGTCTAGTGCCGTTTTTAATTGCCGAAAGTGATTTGAGGGCAACTGACCCACCCCCCCCCCTCTTACGTCCACCTTTCCCCAAACACATCCAATCAAAATTCAATCAAGCCATTTTGTTCAGCGTAGTTAATTTCCAGATAAAAATTATGTTTTTGAGGAGAAAACTCTCCCAAAGCCCTCAGGGCTAGGGTTGTAAGTTATGCCCTGGGGACATATAAGATTTGTATTGAAAGTATTGTCGTAGAAACTTCAAAGGGCATATTCAATTGGAAATTCAAAGGGTTAGTGCCTTTTTTAATAGTTGAAAGTGATTGGGGAGCGACTAACGCCCCTCTCACGCCCACCATTTTCCCAAACACATCCAATTAAAATTTTTAGATATCTATTTTCTTCAAAGTAGTTGAAAGTTTTGAAAATTAGGTATTTTAGGATGATAACCCAATCAGAGCCCTTAGTGCAAGGGTTGTAAGTTATGCCCTGGGGGCATATAAGGTTTAAATAGAAAGTTGTTTTAGAAATTTCAAAAAGGGCTAGTTTGATTGGAAATTGAAATTGCCCTCTTTAATAGTCGAAAGTGAGTGGAGAGTAATTAACCCCCCTGAAAAAGCATGAAAAGTTTTTATTGAAAGTGTTGTCGTAGGAACTTCAAAAGGGCTCTTTCAATTGGAAAATGAGAGGGCTTGTGCCTTTTTTAATAGTCAAAAGTGATTGAAGGGTAACTAACCCCCCTCTCACGCCCACCATTCCTCCAAACACATCCAATCAAATTTTCAGATAGAGATTTGTTCAACATAGTAGAAAGTTCTGGAAATTAGCTTTTTAAGAATGACAACCACCCCCCCCTCAGCCCTCAGGACAAGGGTTGTAAGTTTTTCTCTTGGGGCATATAAGGTTTTTGTTGAAAGTGTTGTCGTAGAAACTTCAAAAGGGCTCATTTGATTGGAAATTAAAAGGGCTAGTGCCATTTTTAATAGTTGAAAGTGATTGGAGATTGACTAACGCCCCTCTGTAAGGAGGCCATATTTTTGTGAAAATTTGTTAACTCAATTTCAGTAAAATTTGGAATTCGCTTTGCTTCAATAGATCAGAAATAAAGCGACAATTTCAAATTAGCTTGAATTTGAAAATAACTTCGCTTTGTGTATCTAGTCATAAATCTTGTAGTGACACTTCTTTGTTCAAGAATCGAACAACTTTTCAACCCGTAATAAATATTTGAATACCTAATTTAGACCAATTTTGGGTATAAAACAAAGAGAACGCAAGGCTTTGAAATACTGAAAAAAAAACCATTTAACAAAAAGTTGCTGATTGGTTAAAAGAGCAGGAGAAGAGGGCTAAAATGGATCAAGTTGCAAAATGAATATAACTTATGGATGAGAGACAATTCTGGGTAGTTTTGCCTCGGAGCCAAGGAATATGAGTAAGTGCTTTCTTTATGAATTAGGATAAAAAGCTACTACTAGCTGGCATAAATTTCCTTTGAGAACCACTGAAATAAGAAGTAAACTTCTGAAAAATTTCTGTCACCTGGATAGACCAGGCCAAGTAATAAATTTAATACTTATATAGGAGATATAAAATAATATTAGAGTTAAAGCATGACATTTTACTATATTTTGGTGATTTGGGTTCATTTAGGAAGGCTTGGATAATCTAGACAATATACAGAAATTTTAAGGATTAAAATAGAAATAATACTGGTTTCGCCTTAGAAACTGGAACTTGTGAATAACCTAAGGTTTAAATACAAGATAAACCCCTTAACCTTATAGAATAAATTAAAGAGCCTTTGCCTCCTCTTTCCAGCTTAGTGGCCTTTAAAACTTGCGTTTATTAAAATCTTATATATATATATATATATATAAAAAAAAAAAAAATATATATATATATATATATATATATATATATATATATATATATATATATATATATATATATATATATAACAGGATTGGAACTAGAGGACAATACAGTATTCCTCCCTTGGTGAATTCTCTGACGTTATAAGAAAGGAGGACTCTATTCCTCTTTTTAGCCACCTTTGCATTTCCTCAACCCGTCCTAATGTTATATAGAGGTGGCTCTGATGTTTTACAGATTGGCTAGGGAAGAAAGGGAAATAAATTGCCATATTAAGAATTCCAATCTCTTTCGTCCCAAGATCCAATTTTCTCAAGAAAAGTTGAAGTTTATCAAAGTTCCAAAGAACATTAACTCCCCTTTCAGGATATAAACCTAAAACTTGATTTAGTTTATACATCTAATGTGAGAACTGATAAAAAGGTTATTCCTAGTTTCCAAGAAACAATAATTTGATGCAAAGAATTTTAATTACACTGGTATCCAAGTCTTGTCTAATTATTCAAGTGTAGCTCTTTCAATAAGAAGTATTTGATTGCCTAGAATTGACTTAATCCTTTTTTCTGTAAACATTCATGGATTGAACAACAGATCTAAAAGATGTTTGGAAGTATTCAAAATAATTAGAATTAATATATTTTTCCTTTTATTTCCTTTTATAATAAATATCAGTTGTCACTGGAATCTGAGTACCGATTCTTACCCAAGTCTCAGTTATAGCAAGCTACCAAATTTTTTGCCCTGATAAGTAGGGGTAGCTTTACTGGTGTCAGCGGTACTCAAGTTCTTTGCAACATTCGTTTAAAGGGGGAGGATTAATAAAAATTTATAAATTTGGTAAAAGTTAGTCCTCGTTTACTCCCAAGAAGGTGTGTGTTCAGTTTCTGACGATTATCGTCAAGCCTAGTAGCGGCAGAAAATTTTGAAAAAGGTTTTCATTAAATTTTTTTTTTAATAACTTGACTTAAAAGGAAGTTTAGACAGCTTTTTACCTTCCTAAAACTCTTTCTTTCTTCTCCTTTTTCATTCTCTTTGTTACAAGTTCCAGGGTCCGTATCGTCTGTTGCTTTCATTAATCTTTTTTAACACTAGTGTCATAGGTTAATCACCTTCAAAAAAGTAATCATACTATTAGGCTTGAGGGTTAATTTAAATCGAGATATTGAGCTAATTCATACGCAATTTATAACCTAATTCCTTTTAGTAGTTTAAAACAATTTAAAGGTTCAAAAATTTTCCCATGTTAAGAGTTCATAAGGATATAACCATCATGAGTTCAAATGAAAATCAAAGAGTAAGAAATTGCGCTACAACAAGCACAGTCTAGAATACACGCTCTAGAAGGGCCATATAGAGATGCCACCGTCACAAGTAGGCTTCCATATCTATTAGTAGAACAGGCCCCTCCCATCTCGTTACTAACATATCCCAATGAAATCCATTTGTGGATTACGACCCTTAAACAAATACAAGGAGTTTAGAAAAAAATGACATTGCTATGATTAATCAAGCTATTTGTTATACACGGGGAGAAACCCGCAGATTTGCGACGAGCTTAGACATTTCTAAAATCAGAGATTTAGACCATTTAAGAAGCCATTTTACATGAAAAACCAGCCGCACAAAAACTGCAAGAACTCCTATCCGAGAAACAAAGGCCATCTGAGTTGGTACACAAATTTTTACTAGCGAATTAGTAGAAAGGCACAAGTATGCAAAAATTTCCCTCGTATAAGGGCAGATGATATAATTATTAGTTTTTTTTAAAGTGGTATGCTCCCTTCAATTGGAAGGAAAGTTCATGAACAAACTAAAGCAACAGATGACAAAGATAAATTATTAGCGCTGGCAAAGAGATTTGAATCGATTGATTTGATATATAGGGACTCCTCAGACATGTCTTTGGGAGCAGTGGTTGACTCAGGAACGGAGGTTGACTCAGGAAATAAGACTTCCCCTGGAGAACAAAGTGATAACTCCAGAGTAGAATTTCTAAAAGTAGGAAATTATAAGAACAACCCTAAGATATGTTTGAAATGTGGAGATTCAAGCTATTTTAGAATATGTATGTCAAGACCAACTAGGAGCAATTATTCCAGGAGTAAATTTAATGAAAGGAAAAACGCTCGCATAAAATGCTAGACCTGCGGGGTCCATATAGACAATTAAAATGTGAAAAATCTCCAACCCATATCCGCTGTGGTGAAACAGGACACAAAGCAAAATATCGTTTCGGTCCAGCACCTATAAACAAACCCCAAATTTTTAGGGCAATTTTTACCGAAAGTACTGCAGCCGCTAGGCAATGGTTAGGGAACCACTGGAAGGCACAAGCACAGATTCCGTAGTTTTGTAGATATAGGTTAACCGTTAGTAGTAGACCTAGTGTGACTAGGAGTCACGGACATCTCATGACAGGAAGTCAAGTTCTTCAGAGGGAGGTTGAGAGGGCACCTCTCAAGGGTACAAAAATGGGTTTCGTCCACCTCTTAAGGATGCGAAAAACGGTTGCGTCCACTTTTTAAGCAAGCAAAACAGGTTTGCATCCATAGGGTTACGAAAAAGGGTTGTATCCCAGCGCGCAAAGGTTGCATATATATACTCACAGAGTATTCATGATCATGAACCTGGATTGGAGTCTCCCAGGCTAAAAATTGAGACAAAGAAAGCTAGCCCATTACTGAAATGGCTTATAAAGCAAGCAGGATACCGGAAAATATCCAAGATTTGACATTTTCGGTAGAGCTCAGAACCAGAAATTTCGAATTTAGGAAAGAAAGGAAATCCCATTTTTTTAGGAAAAGGTAAGGAGATCTCCATTTGGTTCCCGTGAATGGCTTATTGTAAGGAGGTAAGGTGCTCTGGATGATTCTAACCAGATAAAGAGACGCCAATTTAAGTTCATTTTATCAAAAAACTAGTTAATGGAGTCATCCGTCTCCTACATTCAAGTCCTTTTTTGGGGAGCCAGAAGGGAGCTGTCAGAACCTTAAATAAATAAAGACAATATGGCGTCTTAGGAAATATTTACTACCAGGTTGAAGAAGGAGTAAAGAAGTATGACCTCTGTTAGAGAGGAGATACAGCTAGTGATATGTACCCCACTCTTAGAGATAATATTTTCCCTTATGACCTCTTTCATATTCGGTCAATTGATACCAGAGGAAATCACAACTTAGGGCGAATATTTACCAATTCACATTGGTAAATATATAGTAATAGCACCATCTAAGGAACAATGATAAAACTAAATCGTATTGCCCATAGGATTTAGAATATTCTTGAAAATAAAAGGCACTGCCGATAGGATTTAAAATATCCGTTAAATAAAGGATAAGATTTATAGGAATTATATAAGAGACTCCTTGTAATGTAGCCACACACTAACTTAAACTAGTAATAATTACTGGACCTTTTGACACCTTTAAATACTCTTTCGAGTATTCACTTACAATTTGAAAAAAAAATTGAATAAAGTTTGAAAAGGCCCAAATAATAAAATAAAGCTCAGCTGTTCATAAAGGTCTATTAATACATCTTCCTTTTATTAAAAATATGCTCAATTTTAAACTTAAAGTAATCAGAGATTCGATTTATCTTTGCTTGGTAACACAAGAGCAGGGGTTTGATTTCGGATACTACTATACGACAAAAAAACCATAGATTAAAAATATATGCATAAACCCATAAAGATTCTGGCTGAGAACTTTGCACAACTTTTATTACATTAGGAAGACGAAATTGAATCTTCACTTTTTGTTTAATTTTAGAATAGGTTTAGCTCAAGCATTGTTCTGGATGAAGTGAGGCAAATACGGTTTTCCTTGCAAGAAGAAAAAGGGAAAGATGTAACAACATATTGGACATCGAGGTATAACATTTTTACGCTCTTTATATATATAATAGGATTTTTTTCAGTAGGACTGATATGATTCTTTTCGTTTATTCCTTTTAAAACAAAAATTATGCTAAGATTTTAAGAGGGGGAGATTGTAAGGAGGCCTTATTTTTTTTTTTAATTTGGTAACTCAATTTCAGTAAAATTTGGAATTCCCTTTGCTTCAATAGATCAGAAATAAAGCGACAATTTCAAATTATCTTGAATTTGAAAATAACGTCACTTTGCGTAACTAGTCTTAAATCTTGTAGTGACACTTATTTGTTCAAGAATAGAACGACTCTTGAACCCATGATAAATATTTGAAGACCTAATTTAGATCAGTTTTGGGTATAAAACAAAGAGAACGCAAGGCCTTAAAATACTGGAAAAAAAACTTTTTAACAAACAGGTGTTGATTTGCTAAAAGAGCAGAAGGGGGCTAAAACGGAACAAGTAGCAAAATGAATATAACTTACGGATGAGAGAAAAATCAGGGTAGAGGATGAAAAGCTAATGCTAGCCTGCACAAATTTCCCCTGAGTAGAGAGGGAGGTGCTACTCCGATTGCCCACCCCTGCTGCCACCTACAACTTTTTTTTACATAATTTATGTCTGTTTGTTGTCAGTGAGAATGAAAAAACAGGAATTTTCTCACTTTGATGGATGTTTTCTTGGATGGTTGTGTGTGTTGGTCAATTTATTTGATGTTTTTCATGGATTTCAACAGTAATTTATGTCTGTTTTATGGTTTTTGTCAGTGAGAATGGAAACAGTATTTTTCTCACTTGAAAAAACAGGAATTTTGTCACATTGATGGTTGTTTTATGGACGGTTATGTGTGTTGGTCAATTTATTTGATGTTTTTCATGGATGTCAACATCGATTTATGTCTGTTTTATGGTTTTTGTCAGTGAGAATGGAAAAACAGGAACTTTCTCACTTTGATGGATTATTGAGTCTAACGGCTACCGGAGTCAATGACCTAAATTTCCAACATGTCGATTTATTTGTTGTTGTTGTTGTTGTTGCTCGAGGCGAATGTTATGAGTTTCCAGGAAACAGTTAGATCACGTGTTTCTTTCTCAGCCAATCATAGGCTCGCTTGCATGATTTTCCCCGTTACATAACAATTCACCCTTGAGATTTCGTATATAACGGGCATGCAATGGGATTAAATTATCAGAAAATATTTTGACACAGTGCAAACAACTAGAATGGATAATATTGGTGAATTAGAAGCCTTGGCAACTTCAATTTACCATGTAAGTTCCGTTTTAGTACATTTTCAAAATAAAATTATTTTACATGTTCACCCTCCACTATATTCAGGTAAATCCCCCCCCACCCAAAAAAAAATTATTTATACATTGCTTGAAAATATACACTTTTTTCCATTACGTAAACCTCATCCTCCCTCCCTCCTTTCCCACCATTCATCCCCATTTAATTCTTTCAATTGAAGTTATTACTCGAAATTATCTTTCCCCTTGATGTGTTTAAAATTATCAAATGAACTGTCTCTCCTTTGCAGTAAAAGCCGCGTGTGAATATCCGACAAGAGGGGCGATTTACATAAATAATATTCCCGCGGAAAGAAAGATTACTCTTAATTAAGCTTGTGTGCATATTTCAATGATGTCTGAAAAAAAGGGGAACAAATTGTCTACAAAATTAAAAGAGATTATTGGATAGTTATGCAAGATTAACTCAATGAGAGGGTAACCATAGGGATGGCTTAATTTTCCAAAATTTAGGGGGAGAGAGTCAATTTGAATCCAGGATATTTGCTGGGGAATGGGTTAACGCTTTTAATGGTGACAAAATAGAAATGAAAAGATAATTGTTTTTATCATAATTGTTTTCTATTTCAGTGTCAAACCATTTCTCTTTGATATTTTAGCGATTTTAAGTATAGCATTTGAATAAAAGGTAGTAAGATATATTCTTTATTGATCTACATTGCGCTTGCAAAAAAAACGCAAGATTAACTCAATGAGAGGGTAAACCTATATGCATTTTTACTTTTTGCTTTGCTGAAAAAGGGTGGAGGAGGTGGCTTCTTTGAGATAAATGCTTTTCTAGACAAATTATGTCTGACAATAAATTCTGTAGAAGGGGGTACTAATTTCCTTCTTTAAAATAAAGGGGGAAATTATTTTGATACTAATTTTTTCTCTTCTTTTTCAGGCAAATTATGAAGAATGTATTTCGGCCCCTCCAGCTGTAAAGAGAGCTAGGGATAATGCAAATTATGAAGAATGCACACCACCTCCCAGTAAGAAAGCACGGGGTCAAGGTAAAACCTCTGCAACAGTTGTTCAATATGGCCGTTGGCCGAAGCCCCTCAGCTCCACACCACCTGCCCAAGTGCAGTCATCTGTGCAAGCCCCTCTTAATCGAGCCTCAGTGCCGCCTCGTCAAGTTGCAGCCTCGGCTGCACGAGCCCAGAATATCGCTAGCCCGGCTGCGAAAGATAGGGATGAACATGATATGACCCATTTTAACCCCAGTCATACAGTAGGGCTTTCAGGACAAGATACAATGCCTGGGTCTTCAAGACAAGCCGTAGGGCAAACATCGACTCCTTCTCACAAAATATCTGAGCTATCAGCTCACCATCAAGTGTCAGTGAACTCTCCTCAACTGTTTCCGTCAAGTCCTGAGCCTTCCATGCAAGATAGAAGGGTTGGCTCCTTCAGGCAAGTCATAGACCAAACAATGGCTCCCTATCATGTAATGGTCAAGCCTCCAGCTTCCTGTCAAGTGGTTGATCAATTTGAAGACATGAGTATTTTTTTTCAATCAAATAAGCTATTTTTTAGCTGTTAGAGAGCCTTTTACTCTTTACTTTTGTCTTTTCACTTTTTCTATTATCCAGGATCAAGAAATATTAAAACAAACCGATTTTTAACCTAATACAACCTTGTCGAAGACATTAAAATGTTATTTTCACTATAATTCCCACCCCCCCCCCCCAACACCCATTGTATATTTCACTGTTCCTTCCTCTAAGAGATATAGAAATATAATTTTTTTTGCTTGTCAAAGAAACCATTCTTTTCTAATCTGTCCTATTACGCTATTTTTTCTGCCAACTGTAGTCATCTTCGCCCTTTTTTCAGCATCATAATAATATTTCTAGGTAATATCTAGACAATTAATAATCACCGCCTTTGAAACTCAAAATGTTATTTTTCACAAATGAATATCACATAGTTTTAAGAGAAAGTTTATTCCATTTATCTATTGCACATATCGGCGTTCTAATTTTAACTGAGATATTTTTAAATAGCTTTCAATAGTGCCAAGATTTCAGCGAGGGCAAACCGAGTTAACGGTTCCCTGCATTCAATTGTCGTATTTTCCTGCCTGTTGAAGTTCAGTCTTGGAAATCAGAACACTCGCCTCGAGCAACAGGTTACAATAATTAAGCTCATGAGTTCACTGAATCTGTGTGGAATTAGAGAAAAATAGCGACTTATGCAGTCTAAGCGAATATTTCAACTTTTGACGGGCATTATGTAAACGGTTAGGAGCCACCATGGCCCCCGGGAAGCGCTGGTGGGCTCGAGAAGCACCGCGGGATGCGCCGCGGGATGTGCCGCGGGCCCCGAGAAGCAACACGAAAAAAAAAAAAAAAAAAAAGCTGATTTGTACACATTGAAAATAAACTATTTTTGAACCAAATTTCGCCTTCTATGTAAAGCGATGTTTTAGACTGTAAATATCTTATATTAAGTTGGAAATTCTTTAAGTTGAATTAACCAAATGCTACTACTAAGCACTGACTTTAAATAATAATCCAAATTTTAACAGTAGGGCTGATTTGAACACTTTGAAAATAAGCTATTTTTTCATTTATAGGTTGGACGACCTTTGGTCCCATATTCGCCATCGTCATCAGGTGAAAGAGAGGAAGAACTCATTGAAGGAGCAATGGAGTTTCATGACATTCAGGACAATGAAACATCAGCTACCAATGACTGGCATGGTATCATTAAATTTGAAGAAATACCATATAATATTTACGTTTTTCTAATTAATTATTTCAATGTAGAACCTAGCACAGTTGAGCAAGGCAATGTTCCTAGTCCATAGGGGGACTTGCCTTTGCTAAGTCCAAATACCCTACCAATTTTAGAGGATTTCACAAACGAATTAACTGGGAACCCTCCCCACACTGATTACTTACTTCCACTTCAAACAACTGAGTGGATCATAGCCCAAATATGGTTGAACACCTTTGGGGAGGGGGTGATATAGAAGAGCGAGTTTCAACTTTTCCCGATGTTCAAATATCCAATTCAATATTAAATAGTCGCGTTATTTTCACAGTAACGGTTGGGGATCCATTTAAGTACCTTATGGGGGGAAATTTTGTGTTTGGACCTATAGAAACCATGCTGGCCGATTTAGATAAAAATCGTGCAGCACTGGAGAAGCAAATTCAGCTGTGGGGAGGTAGGGATTCAATTAAGGTTTCTATTGTTTTAAAGGTTTTTTATTTAAATGAGGGGAAAAGTGAAGTTTATTATCATTATATACATTCCGAGATGCGCGTAATTTATCCGAATTTAGAAAATTTTTAGGGAGTTTTTTTCGGAGTGGGTAGGGCAAATTATAGCGCATCTCGAGAACTATAACGAAAATGGGAGCGGCTCAGTAGTTTTATTTATTGAAAATTTAAGTGTAAATATTTGTAAATTTAAGAAATATTTTATTTCAAAAGGGGGGGGCTAGTTCTGAGAGGGATACCATTTTAAATTATAATCCAGATCTAGTAGGTTGTCAAGGTGTCCAGAAGATTTGTTTTGAAACAGATCAAAAATGTTTCATGTATGCTTTCCTCATATCAGCATTCGAGCCTCTAGCACGTGACGCTACAATGACGATTTCAGATCATTGGGCTGTACATGGGAAGGAATGGTCCAATTTCCCCGATGTAGATATCTCTTGCTTAAAAGGAAAATACCCAGTAACGCTAAGATCTTTTGACATTTTGAAAAGGCTAATGTCCATTCAAATATTAGCATTACTGTGGTAGAGTATGAAACTGAATTTGAAGATGGGGTTCGTTCTAAAAAGAAGGGGGTGGTTTTCCCTGTAAGGGGTCCGTCAATTGATTTGGTTAAACACTGGGTTTGGTTATTATATACACCACCTAGGGAACCGATTGCAATTGGCCATTTTAACCCAATGACCGATATCAGTAGAGTTCTGTGGGATGGTAAGCATAGGGGGACCCGTTTCTACTGTCCGAGATGCCTGTCACAATTCCGTAGTGATATAAAACTACGGGGTCATATAAGGCATTGTAGACCGCATGGCTACCAGACAGTGGAAACGGTTTCAGGGGATAGGTCCATTCTACGTTTCAAAAATTTCCAGAATACCCTCCTCCAATGCAACAAAATATCTTTGGACTGTGAAGCTAAGCTGGTGGAGGTGAACGATCCCCAATATCCAAACCGAATCAAAGAACACCAAGCTATTGTAGTGTCCTATGCTCATGCGCAAAGAGACAGTTCTAACATCATGCGGTTGTTAGAAATAGTTGAGACATTGGATGAGGACGAATGCATGGTCAAGGCACTGACCAAACTAATTGGCACAGCTAATGGTACTATTTCTCGTTTGAGAAATACCCATTATCCATTGGTGCTGTCTGCAGAGGATCGTCTCGCGATTAAAAATAAAACAATATGTTGGGTTTGTACGGGGGAGTTGGTAGCGGAGGATACGGAGACTACCGGCAAAAGCGGGGGGAGGAGGAAAGTCAGAGACCATGATCACTTGTGGCAGGAAATATCATCTGGGGGTAGTAATTTTAGGGGGGTTGCGCATCAATCGTGTAATTTAAATGTTAGCCAACAGTTTTTTATCCCTGTTTTTATCCATAATTCTAATTATGACTTAAAATTTATTTTACCAGCACTGACACGTATGCACAAGGAGGGAGGGGGAGTAGATAGTCCATGGGTGAATAATTCATTTACCTACAACATTATTCCCAATTCGGCCGAGAAGTTGTTGCTTCTAGAACTGAAATGGCAGGCACTGGATAATGGGCGTACGTGCTGGAATAAAATCAGGTTTTTAGATTCTTTTAGTTTTTTTCCCAAGGCATTGAGTCATCTGATTCAAGTGCAGAAAAGCGACAATTTTTATAGCTTTACCTTGCTTAAACAGCACTTTCCAGACAGTGAAATGTATGACTTTTTAACCAGCAGAGGTGTATACGCATACGATTATTACTGTTCTGATGCTCACTCAAATGAGGTGAAACTACTTCCAATTGAAGCTTTTTACAATTCACTGACCAACAGTGAATGCACATCCAAGGAGAATAAGTTTGCCAAGAAGGTGTGGTCTAAGGGGAATTGTAAAAATGGGTGGGAATATAGTAGACTGTACTTGGCTAGTGGCGTTTTAACTCTGTTGGATATAGTCTGTAAGAATACAGACCAAATCTATTTAGAGTTCGGGTTAGATATAGGCTACTATTTTTCCACACCCCATTTAGTGATGGATTTAATTTTAAAAATTAGTAGGGAGGAAATAGGCCTAATCACCGACGTAGATTAACACCTTTTTGTAGAGCGTTCAATGAGGGGAGGGTATGTTTTTCACAGGGACCGCGTCTTATCAACCGATCAGAGCGGGCAAAACACCGGTGTAAAGTCAAATGCAGTGTTCTTGGACATGAACTCATTATACCCCTCGACAATGTCACCCTACTCTTTGCCGTGTGGGAGCCATCGATGGCTTGAAGAATCCCTGCGAGCTCCCTGACATTACCACCGTCCAGGACAATCGTGGCTGATTATTGATGATTTGGCTGAATCCATTGAACAGTTCTCACAGGAAATGCTACAACTGTTCACTGTCCAATCTCATAATGACCACATTTTCATAGCCCTAGTTCTACAAAGCCTGTTTCATCAGATCCAATGCATGTGAGCTCTTGCTTTGAATTACGCTATATATATTATCTATCGAGTTGTGCGCGTTTCCATCGCCCAGAAAAAAAATAGAAAAAACATAAAACCATGTTCTCAAAAAATTATTTTTTCAGTGTACAAAAATGCGACTAGCAAGCCCTATGGTTACATTTTGCTGGATCTTAATCAGAGCACGCCCGAGGATCTACGTGTAGTCACCGACATTTTCGACAATTAAATTACAGTATATCTTCCGGTGAATAGTAGAAAAGGCTATTAGTTGCCATTATGACACTGAAGAAACTACACGAACAACGGCATTTATTTTCCGTTTTAAGCACTTCAAAACCCTTGCTTAGAAAAGCCATACTCAAACATGGTGTTGACAGTGATTTCATTAATCTAATATCTGAACTTTGTTTAAATTTAACTGAGGGCAATGTTCAGCTGCCAGAAGGTGTTAGACAACAGACAAAACAACATCGTTCCACTGTACGTGCCTTGGCTTGTAAAAACAAGGGAAACAAATTTAAAAGAAAACGGCTCCTTCAGGCAGGCGGTAGCTTTTTCACACTTTTAATGACGATAATTGCAGGGCTTGTAGACAGTTTTCTCTATAGACTGTCTAAGCCATATAAATTGACACCTTCTGAACTCATCCTCTTGCCCGTGGAACATTTTAAAGACAATCTAGGCATATTCATTGATGATAAGAATATTACCGATGATAAAAAACTACTTTTACTTCAAGATGCATTGCGGCGTATGGACAAACATAAACCTTATCGTGAGAGACCCACGGCTGATCCCTCTAAGCAGGAAACATCTCTTCAAGATTCTGCAAAATCAAAGGAGAATGAGTTAGATTTAATTGCATTGAAAATTGGAAGCCTATTTCGCGTGTTCTATCAAGAATAGAGTAAAAGAATATTATATCATCTCGTGTTGGAAACTGACGCTCAAGTTCAAGTCGACAATACAGGGAAACGAATTATAATTCAAGGGAAAAGTTATAATCTAGTTGATTTAATTTGTGATATGGTGACGAATCGTAAAGGACTCTTATCCTTTGATGATAATCTATACACCTTTCTAAGTGTATCAAACTTTCCCAAAAGTCTTATTGGCAATAAGAAAATTCTTAAGAAACTAAGAGAATATAATCCTCCAACAACGCCAACGCCATTTAAAAAAGAAGAAGTTTCAATATTTGAAAATACTAGTAACAGTAATGATTTTACAAAACCTGCGGCTGCTAGTCAAAAGCGAAGACGAATTGATTCACCCTCCAGTGTTCAAAAGGGCAGTGGACATTACACTACGTGCTTGCGTTCAAAATAGATGAAGTTCTGAAAGGTGTTTATGAAAATGTTGGTGAAGGCGGAAGTTTAAGTTCTCCCAAAACGCTTTCTAAAGTTGTCTCCGGCACCACATTGAAAAATGCAAAAGAGTATCTAGAAAATGAACCGAACTACACACTACATCGGAATCATAGGCTTCGTGGCAAACAATATCGACAAACTAAAGCCTTTTTCCCTCTGCATATAATGCAAATGGATCTTTTAACTTTAGATGCAATTAAATAGCGTCACAATGAACCATACAAATTTATTTTACTGGCAATCAGTGTCTTTAGTCACTATGCCTATACCATCCCATTACAGTCAAAGGGAGGTGATAAAGTTGCTCGGGCCATTGAAAGTATTCTTGAACAGGATTCGTAAGGAAAAATTCAATTGGACCGTAGTAGTGAATTTGTTAATCCTCATGTACAAAAGGTTCTTTTGAAATGTAATACTATACTTCATCATCCTTATGACCAGATAATGGCTTCATTGGCCGAACGCTTAATAAAAACGATCCGTAAATTAATTACGAGAATTTGCACACTGAAAAAAGAACAGGCTATTTTTCATGATCTAGATAAAATAATGAAGACATAAAATAGTCAACCACATTAATCTCTATCAAACTCTATCCCTCGGGATGTTCACTATAGTAAAAATATATTTGATGTTTTTCTAAAGCAATACTCTAATGGCAATGAGAAGAAAAAGAAGAAGAAAGTTGATGCTGATGAGACTCTTCAAACTAAATATAAGCACAAATAATTTGGCAAAATTTAATTATTCATGGAGAATCAAACGTTTTAAAGTGTCCAATATTTTAGACACCAAACCCCTAACCTTTCGACTGCGAGACAAAAGAGGTGATGAGATTATCTTCGGTGTTTATGAATATGAACTGCAAAAAGTTAGAAACACTAGTGAAATTTATCAAATTGAAAAGATATTAAAGAGTCGTACTCGTAGGGGCAAGAAACAGTTACTTGTTCGCTGGCTAGGATACGACTCAGATTTTGATTCTTGTGTCAGTGCTGAAGATATTAACAATGCTCAATGATTTCTATGTGACTTTCATGTCCAATGTTTCTGATCCTCTCTACAATGATCTGAATAAAACAAGTGATTTTTGGACGAAACTCTCCCCCACCATCAAATTCAAGGGAAAGTATGAAGTGGCTCTTGTCGACTGTATTCTCAAAAATACCTATGACATCCTTAGAAAGGAACGTGAATATGAAATAAAAATTAGACCCCATGATTGGCCACTCATTTGCAATCAGCATGATGATT
Organism: Artemia sp. Qi Xiang Cuo; assembly: GCF_049724085.1. Classification (NCBI taxonomy): domain Eukaryota; kingdom Metazoa; phylum Arthropoda; class Branchiopoda; order Anostraca; family Artemiidae; genus Artemia; species Artemia sp. Qi Xiang Cuo. The sequence goes on from NW_028300543.1 coordinate 87,326, forward strand.
GGCTACTCGTTAACGGTCGAGATAAAATTTAAAAGATAAATTTATTTTAATATCCATATATTGTATTGTCCTATGAGGAGCTCACCTGTATGAAAGATTTGTATCGTACTATTAATAAAAGAATTTCCGCTCGTAAAAAGGAGCTTTTCATTTCAACTATCCAAAGGAGGAGGGCAAGATCTACATTAGTACACCTAGTTCCAACGAAAAGATTATTTTCAATGATAACTTAAAGAATGTTCTTGGCTTTAAGCTCAATATAATCAACGGTATAAACGCCGAAAACACTAATTTCAATTTTGCTGACTACCCACTTGCCTTCTCTACCGACACTTGTATATTTATCTACGCTTCATTTGTGGAAACATCTGGGGTCGGTAATTCAAATGTTTCCCTCCTACGAGTTCTTGAACGAAAAACCAATTAAGAGCATATTCATCACTACAATATAAAGCATCTTCAGTATAACCCCGTAAACACTTCCAATTTGGAACTCTGTCAGTTAACACTAAGAACTGAATTAGGTGATTCAATAGCAATTTCAAAAGGTTTGGCTGTGATTACATGTCATTTTCGTCCCATCATTCAATAGTAAGATGTCTAATAGAAAACGGGTATTCACCTGTCCTGATATTGACGGCTATGTTAATACTCTTGTCCCAAGACAACAGGGCAATAGAATGGGCTATTACAAGGGTCACTCGTCAATGTCTGGCTATGGTCCTGGCAGTTGGTTTGCTAAGCTGTTTTACTCTTCACTAACACTGGCTAGAAAATATCTTGTACCGGCTGCGACAGACTTTGCATCCTCTACACTATACGATTGGGGCTCTGGAAAGGATTTTAAAAAAAGTGCTACGGAAAATCTTAGGTCCAGTGCGCGAACCCTTGGCGAGAAATTAAAACAAAATGGTAAAGGTTTAAAAAGGTCAAGAAACACTGCATCACTCATCAGTCTCTACTCAGGTCGGAAACGAAAGACATCATCCCTTTTGTCAAAGAAAAGAAGGAAAAAGCCGACACATAGTGCAACCAGAAGGCCCAGGAAGAAAATTGTTAGGTTGAAACTAGATTTCTTCTCTTATGATGTCCTACCTGCCGCATAAGGATTCTCAACCTTAATTAACCACTTCAGTTAATCTTTTCAATGCTGAAAATGTTGATGCGAGTTTCAAGCATGGATACTATGAAAAATTTTATCCACTACAACCCCTCTCCGATAATACCCACTTTCAAATTTATTCCAATGAAGACTACTTTATGGACATGTCTTCAACATTTATAGATTTACAAATGAAAGTCCAGAAATCCGATAATACAATGCCTGTTCGAGCCGATGGGATATCCTATGAAAATTGTATACTACACAATTTATTTCGTCAAATTAGTGTCTACATCAATGACACGCTGGTGATCACAAGCAACAATCTCTCAAACCATGCAAGCTATATGCAATTCATGCTGATGACACCCAAGTCATACAAGGAATTGAGAGGTGCCTCCAATGGATATGATTATATTACTAATACTGATAGTTCAGATGCATTTAAAAATGCTACAACTAGTGAATTACAGCTAGTTGGAAAAATATATCATGAAATATTTAATATACCCCAATGGCTGCCGCCCAATGTTAAAGTGGATATAAAATTGACGCTTGCACCATCCAATTTCATATTGAGAAAAGAACTTGCTGCCAATCCCGATGTAAGTCTCTCCCTCACCTCAGCAATACTTCATGTACGCAAACAGCAGGTTATGAGTTCTGATGCTTCGGCCGTGGAAAAACTGAGAGCCAATGGTAATAATATTAAACTACTTGTTCCTCATACAATCCCCACTCAACGTCATATTGCCATGGGCTCACGCACATTCACTAACTCATCCTTCGTCAATGGTGAAATCCCCTCGAAACTTGCATTTGCGTTTGTGATAAGTGCTTGTGCAATAGGATCATTGAACGGATGCCAACATAAATGCGGGATGTTTTGACTTTCATCTCTTGTGTGCAAATTAAATGGTACTCCTGTCTACAAACTAACGTTTGATAAATACTATAGAACATTGTACGAGTTGACCATGCACAACCTAGATCTTGATTCGCAACTATTTGAAAATGGTATAACCGAAGAAATGTTTGCTAAAACACATGGTATCATTGTATTGAATTTGTCTGGCACACAGGATATGAGTATAGTACGTACGGGGACTGTGCGTTTAGAGTGTACATTTGCCGACCCATTGGCTGAGAGTATTGCACTAATCTCACTAAATCAATATGAAACCTATTGGGAAATCACTCCCGAAGGCAGTGTTCTACTTGACTTAGCACCATGAACACAGGTCAAATAATCATCGTATTTAATATGGACCCCTACATGTACCAGTACAAATCCTATTGTCTGCCCTCAGACTATCTTGAAAGAATCCAAAGTCTGAACAGTATCTTGATCATTGTTAATAACAATCCATCGACTGTGCTGACGGGTCATTGGCTGTGCATCTATCAAACAATGAAAACGATTGAATTTTTTGATCCTCTTGATCTACCCTGTACATTCTACACACCCCACATCAGCAGCTATATTGAGAGCAGTGGGAAAACTATTATTCAAAATCGAAAGAGGGTGCTGGATCTAACGATTAAAAGCTGTGGCTTCCATGCACTACTATATTTTGTGTTCCGATGTCGTGGCTATACTTACAAGCAGTTTCTCCACATTTATGGTGACAATCCACGTCTGAACGACTTTCTAGTGGAAAATATCCTCTCGGACCTTTACAGTATTGATTTCAGTGCCCTAAGAGTAAAGTGCTTTAAAAATGTTTGTGAATTTGTTTATTAATAAAATGTATTTATACAACAATGTCTTTAAATCTTCACTTTTAGATTTCTTCATCGGTGTATAGGCAACTGTCGTAAACCACTAATGCTGGTAAATCATTTGGATTCACTGTATATTGATCTTGATTGACTGCAAAGTCAGGGTCACATTTTCTGCAGTACAATGTAACTTCACTCTTATCATATCTCCTTGTATAGCCAATGATACTATTTGGATTCATATTCTAAAATTCACGAGATTCAATCAGTCAATTTGAAGCAATATCACACGCAGTGATTTCAAGTGATAAATCACATTCGGTAACTGCCAAATAAAATCCCTTGATTTATAGTCATAGTTGGCAGTGTTGTCACAGCGATGACATAGAAACCAGATTGTTTTTTTACCCAACAGTTGAATCGTAGACCGGATTACTCTTCCCAGAATAATTTAAATCCACGACGATACCAATCTCGTAGAAATAAACTAGAATCACGTTTAGGATTCTTTCCAATCATATCGGGGTAAGTATTCTCTCACTGATCACATTTTTTAAAGTGACAATTGGAGCATAGGTCGCCCTTAAGATGAGAGTCACATACCTTTTAAAGACATGAATTAACTCTTTTAATTTGTACTGAATAGCCTCAATGTAATTTGCAGGCACTACATAATTTACTCTTTTCGCTATAGTCAGCAATAATTGTACAATTCTCACATTGAGTCCAACTGCCAAGAGTGTACATGCACAATGGGCATATATAGAACATTTTTTGGTTTCCGATGTCAACTCTCTCACAGCTAAAACGAAACTGATCGTCTTCGCTCGATAAATTCAAAGTGTAGGAAAGGGGAGAGGAGTAACTCAGTGACGTTACCTCTTTCGAAGGAGGAGCCATCTACATTGAATCCATTGGCAATGATTTCAAAAGTATATCCACAATATGATTCTGTTTTGTTCCAATTAATATATCAGTAAATTGAGTATAAGCATTTGAATCACATTTTAAAAGTTTCATACAATAGTCCAATGGGGGAGAATCAGTTTTCATTATATTGTCAAGTGTTCCCTGAGAGAATATCCTGCGTTGGAGAGATAACTCGAGAAAATCATCTTCCAATATCAAATGTTTTTCAATAAACACTAGATTTGATCTAATTCTCTCTTTCTCAAATTTATTCATTTTTCAGTCCTTTCACTCTGACTGCTGATTCTAGACTGATCCAGATTCGTTATTCCTAACCAGAAAAGAAAGGGAACATTTTCGATTTCGAAACAATTTTATTGAATAATTACAACAATAATACTATGCATGTACAATTAGCGATAGAGTTTATTGTCTTCGATATGTTTCACTAATGCACTTAAAGCACATTGAAGTCTATTCACATGTGCTATATCAACTTTTGCAGCGAAACATAATTGATCTTCCATTTTAAATTTGCTCAAGGATATCACATATCTTGCATATACTGCTTCCCATTCCAGACAAAGCCGCGATCCTTTCGTAATTTCCACCGCAATGTTTGGTGCTCTTGTATTATTAGCATCAACTCCACTATCAACTTCTAATAGTGTAAACATTCCACTCATTATTACAAATATATATCCAAATGAGTAAAGTCAAAACTGTTCTTCTCACTCCTTTGAATTCTATTCACAGACTAATAAAACTACAGCAAAAATCCTTTCCTTATATTCTGTCCGCCGCTAATATGTAAACAAGCCCTCTGATTGGCTGAGAAGGACACACGTGATCTGACTGTTTCCTAGAAACTCATAACATTCGCTGAGAGCATACAGCAACAACATGATCTTGAAGGAAGTGTCATTGACCTGTCCCCATTAGACTCAATAATCCATCAAAGTGAGAAAGCTCCTGTTTTTTCATCCTCACTGACAAAAACCATAAAACAGATATGAATTGCTGTTGACATCCATTAAAAACACCAAGTAAAATGACTAACACAAACCACCATTCATGAAAATAATCCTCAAGGTTGTAATATTCCTGTTTTTTCATTCTCACTGACAACAAACAGACAAAAATTTGATAAAAAAAAAGTTGTAGTTGGGAGCAGGGGTGAGCAATTGGAGTAGCACCTCCCTCTCTACTCCCCTGAGAACCA
>NW_028300543.1:92780-111336 GCF_049724085.1 Artemia sp. Qi Xiang Cuo
TTGTGGAAAACTGGTTAGGGTTTACTCAGTCAAAAATTAGAACTTATATTGTCCTTATTATGGATCACTATCTATTTAATGCAGCCAAAAATTGGGACAAACATATTTTCCAATGTTTTGTCACTATTATGCTTTCTGTTCTTTTGTTTCTTTATAATGAATATTTAGTCACAAACGACAAGGTGGGCTATGCCCCCCTGCCTCCTAGTGTCGGTGCCCATGTTTAAAATACCTGTCAACAGTCTCCAAACTATAACCTCAATACTTTGAAGATTTTTTAACCTCAACCGTTGAAGGTTCTTTCCCTCAGAAAATACCCCCACCCCTGCCGCAGCTCATTGGTCTACAAACACTTTCGACTTATAAAAAAAGTACTTGAACTCTCAATTTCCGATCTAATGAGCACCCTCTGAAGCTTTTGCGACAATGAGGCATAAGTGTGGATGAGGAAGGGATAGTCCTTTCCTATACGAAATAAATTCTGCTCATTTTGGGGTTTAATGTTAATCTTTACTTTCATAGCAACAGCTTACACCAGAAGTATTCCCAGAAATAATAAGGTATTAAATAACAATTTGAAATTTTTTTTTATTTTTTGTTTCCTTTGCATCCCCCCCCCAAAAAAAAAAATATTCACCGTCATTTTTACTTAATTTGGATAACTTGGCTCCAGCTTTACCACCACCACTCCCCTCCCCCCTTCCCAGGATTTTGAAGAAATTACGGCACGGTCAAAACCCCTATGCATTACAGAGGCCAGAACATACTTTGCACTTTACTGAATTAAATTTGAAAAAAACTTGTTTATTAGATTTTCGACTATGTTGAACAAAATGGCTATCTCAGAATTTTAATTGGGTAACTATTTATTTTATTTTATTATGTTCATGGCCTTATATTTTTTTTTAAAATAAGATTCTATATCTATATATATTATATGCATTATAAATAAACAAAAACCATTTAGATTTAATCACAGATAGAAGTAAACCCCCCCCCCCTTCTAAACTTGAAAAAAATATCCCCAAATTATTTATAATTTAAAGAATAAAATAAACACAAAAAAGTTGTTTTATAGAAATTTAAAAAGCTTTATAATGAGGGAGTGGCGTATAATACACAAGTATCAAAATTCCTTTCCCCTACGGAAATTAAAAAAAAAAAAAACACAAACAAAACTCACAAATTTTGAAAGTCTTATTTTTCACGGGGGGTATTTCAGATGGGGGGGGGGGGAATTTTGTTTTATTTATTTTTTTAGAAAAAATAAAAACCTTCAGTAATTCCAAAACTTTCAAAAATAAAAAAAAATAAAAATTTTTTTATTTTAAATTACGTAGCGACTTGAAAACTTAAAACGACAAGAAATTACTCCATATATGAAAGGGGCTGTCCCATCCTCAACGTCTCTCTCTCTAATTACGCTAAAGTTTGACTCTTTCTTACAACTCTATTTTTTTTAACAATAAAATTTTAGCGTAAAGAGCGAGACGTTGAGGAGGAGACAGCCCTTTCATATTGGAAAAATTTCTGTTCGTTCTAAGTTTTAATTTCGCTCCTTACTTTCAATTAAAAAAACTTTTTTTTTTAATTTAATTTTTGAACCAATATGAAACCACCGTACCCACCCCCACCTAAACAATGACTCATTCCCCTCCCTCATTATAGCTGATACGTAAACACAGATTGCCAAGCACAGCTTAATTTCATTACAAATAAAGCGAATCAACTTGATTGAATCCAGTCCTGCCTTCGTGTGCCATTACTTCTTTTACAACTGGAGAATATAAAATATAGTTATTAATATTTTTAAACTGGCGCTTTAAACCTCCACGGCAGGTTTATCTTATTTGATGTATATTATAAATAGATTTTAAGTACGATCTCTTGATTTTTTTTTTGGGGGGGGGGGCCCTGTTAAAAAAAATATGCCAAATTTATAAAAATTTTTTGGTTTGGTGGTGAACAAAAAAAAGAAAGAATTTTATATATTTATACCAAAAGATATATAGAAAGAATTGAATTATTATGTTGATTCCAAATATATTAGTTTCATTAAATTTAATCTTACCCATCAAAAGCTACGGGTCAGAGAAAATTTGTCTGAAAAAGTGGGAGAGACATTCTTGAAGTCATATAATTTTAGTGAAAACCACACCATAAGATTGAAACTGTAGATGTTTAAAGCTCATATCTGCAGAAATGTGGAATTTTGCAATTTTTACCAGAAGAAAAATCACAGATGCGTGTTTATTTGGCTTTTTGTTGTTGTTTTTTTTCCAGGGGTGATCGTATTGACCTTGTAGGCCTAGAACGTAAGGATAGGGCTCGTTCTAATGGAAATGAAAAGTTCTTGTACCTTTTTTGTCTATATATAAAAATAGAGAACATAGAATTACTGATCTTTTTTTCTGCGCTTCCAAAAGTACTGTTTTCATATAACTTTACAGTTTCATGAAATGTAATTAAACAAATAGGAAAGGGTTTTCATCTAAAATAAGGAGCAAGTTTAAAACTTAAAACAAATATAAAACCTTTTTAACACCTTGCTCATTAAACAAAAGTATTTGTTTTTTGCGGGGGTTATATGGGAGGATCTTTCCAAGAAGGAAGTTTTCATTGGAAAGGAGCATTGCTGTGAAGGGGGTGCCGCATTTCACAGCATTATTAAAGAAAAACATCAGAAATTAAATAAAAAAACAAGTTTTCCAACTGAAATTAAGGAGCACCATCAAAACCCAAAACGGACAGAAAATATTACGTATATGATTGGGTTCAACCCCTAGTCAATACTTCGCTCTTCAAGCCAAAGAATTTTTAGTACTTTCATAAGAGCTATTTATTGTAATTAACAGCCTTTGTGATTAAGTAAACATTTTTAAAGAATTGGAACAAAATTCGAACTTTAGCTTAAAGAGCAAGGTATTGAATAGGGGGAACCCCCTAATATACGTATTAAAAATCAATGAATATAGAAGTTCGGTACGGAAGTTAATTCGTAAGTTACGTACATTTATTACTAATCAAAACGTTCGTAAATAAAATTAAACAAGTTTTGACAAATCCATTTAATAAAAAAAAGCAAAATTAATATACAAATTTTGTTTTAATTATTCATGTGCGGTGAGCCAAAATCAAAACCTGCATTAATTAAAAAACGTTCAAAAAATAAATAAAAAAACAGTTTTTTTAAATTAATGTATGGACATTCGAATGAGCTCTCTCTTTATTTTTTCGGGCCAATGGGTCGTTACTATAACCCATTAAAAAAAAATAAACACGCCTCCGTGATCTTTCTTCTGGCAAAAAATACAAAGTTGCAGATTTTTGCAGATATGAGCTTGAAACATATGTAACAGGGCTTTCTGATACGCTAAATCTGACGGTGTGCTTTTCATTAAAATTATTTCACTTGTAGGGGATGTTTCCCCCTCTTTCAAAAATCAGGCAAATTTTCTCAGGCTCGTAGCCTTTTATGAGTAATACTAAACTTAATAAAATTTATATATTTAGAATTATAATTATAAGCCCATTCTTTTTATACATTTACTGACATCAAAACTCCGTTTTTAAAAGTTTATAGTAATATTGATTAGTATAGAGTGTTTTTTATTTTGTTTTTTTTTTTATTACGCAAAGTTTAATAAGTATATAATTGGGTTATAACCAAATTAAATAACAATCACTTTAAGATAAATTAAAAATTTTTTTTAAATAAAATAAAGCAGAATAAAACATGATGTTTAATTAGAATAGATAGCTCTTTTGAAAGCACTATAAAAAACTGTAGCGTAAAGAGCGAGGTATTAACTTGGGGGTGATCCCACTCATATACGTAATAATTTCTGTTCGTTTTAAGTTCTTATGTTGCTTCTTACTTTCAGTTGAAAAAACTTGTTTTTTTTTAATTTAATTTCTGATCGTTTTTAAATAATGCTGGAAATCCGGCACCCCCTTCATAGACATTTCCCTTACCCCAAGTAAACATCTTCCACGTAAATATTTTCACGAGTACCCCCCGCCTCCTGAACCCCCCCCCCCAACCAGAAAAAAATCATTCATGAAAATGTCTGTCAACTTCATAATAACCAAAACAATATCTAAACAATGGGCAAAGTTCATAAATTGCAGCCCTTCCCCTGGGAACAGGGGGGGATTCAGTCATCTTAAAAGACATATTTATTAGATTTTCGACTATGTTGAACAAACTGGCTATCTCAGAATTTTAATTGGGTAACTTCGGGGAAAAAATGAGCATGGGAGGGGGCCAAGCTGCCCTAAATTTTTTTTGGTCACCTCAAAATGTCACTAGAACTTATAATTTAAATTCAAATGTTCATATTTATTATCTTCTATGATCACTGGATCTATAATATTAAAAACTTGTACATAAAAAAAAATAAATAAAATAAACACGCATCAGTGATCTTTCTTCTGATTAAATAAAAAAAAAAAGTTTTTTAAACTGAAAGCAAGGAGCGACATTAAAACTTAAAACGAATAGAAATTATTCCGTATATGAAAGGGGCTGTCCCCTCCTCAACGCCTCGCTCTTTACGCTAAAGTTTGACTCTGGGTCACAACTTTATTTTTTAAAAGAATAAAAAACTTTAGCGTAAAGAGCGAGGCGGTGAGGAGGGGACAGCCCCTTTCATATACGGAATACTTTCTGTTCGTTTTAAGTTTTAATGTCGCTCCTTACTTTCAGTTTAAAAAAATTGTTTTTTTTATTTAATTTATGATCGTTTTTTAGTTAATGCATCTTTTATTTTCATAAAAATTTTACTTTTCTTTTTCTAAATGTATGTCTTTACAAATTAACTTACGTAACTAACTTCTATATTCGTATATTTTTCTTCTGTCAAAAAATACAAAGTTGCAGATTTTGTAAGATCTGAGATTTAAAACACTGTACGATTTTTTGCTGAGATAATGACTCTGACGGTATGATTTTAATTAAATGTATTTCTAGTGTAGGTTATTGGTCCACATTATCTAAACAATCTATTAAATTTTATCATTATCTTATCCTGTAATTATTATTAATCAAAATAATAAGATTTATATATTTATTATCAGAACTATATAAAAAATTATTTTGATACATTTATTGACATCAAAATTTCGTTTTTAAAAGTTTCGATTACTATTGAGCCGTATCGCTTGTTTTTTTTATTGTTTTTTTTTTATTACGTATATGTTATTACTTATATGAAGGGGTTGTACCCGTATTAAAAAACACGCACGTTACGATAAAATTTAAAAATTTTGATTAACAAACCCCTGAATCACAAAGGCCGTTTAATTAGAATAGATAGCTCTTTTGAAAGCACTAAAAAAAATTGTAGCGTAAAGAGCGAGGTATTGACTTGGGGAGAACCCCCTCACATACGTTATAAGTTCTGTTCGTTTTAAGTTCTAATATTCCTTCTTACATTTCAGTTGAAAAAACTTGTTTTTTTTACTTAACTTCTGATCGTTTCTTAAATAATGCTTGGAAATCCGGCGCCCCCTTCATCGAACTTTCCCTTCCCCCAAAGAAACATCCTCCACGGACATAGTCTCCCGAGTACTCCCCTCCTCTAGCCCCCCCCCCTCCAGACAAAAACCTTCCTGAAAATGGTTGTATACTTCCCAATAACCAATAAATAATGCTGGCAAGTCCGGCGCCCCCGTCATGGCAATTTCCCTTCCCCCATGAAAACTTCCTTCATGGAAAGATCCTTCCATATAGCCCCCGACCCGCTCCTTCCCCCCCCGACCAGAAAACATCTCCTCTGAAAAAGTCTGTATGCTTCCCAATAACCAATACTATATGTTAACATTGAGTAAAGTTCATAACTTTCAGCCCTCCCCCTGGGGACTGTGGGGGATCAAGTCATCCTAAAAGACATTTTTATCATATTTTCGACCATGCTGAACAAAATGGCTATCTCAAAATTTTGATCGGGTGACTTTGGGAAAAAAATGAGCGTGGGAGGGGGCATAGTTGCCATCCATTTTTTTGTTCAATTAAAAAGGGCAATATAAATTTTAATTTCCGTTCAAATGAGCCCTCCAAAGATTTTCTAGGACCACTGGGTCTATACGATCACCCCTGGATAAAAAAACAAAAAAAAAACAAATAAAAACGCATCCGTGACCTTTCTTCTGGCAAAAAATGAAAAATTCAACATTTTTATAGGTAGGAGCGTGAAACCTCTAAAGTGGGGTTTTCTTATATGTTGAATATGATGGTATTATTTTCATTAAGGTTCTATAACTTTTAGGGGGTCTTTCCCCCTTTTTTCGAAAATCAGCCAAATTTTCTCAGGCGCGTAACTTTTGATGGGTAAAACTAAACTTGATGAAATTTATATACTTGAAATCAGAATTAAAATTTGATTCTTTTGATCTATCTATTGGTATCAAAAACCCGTGTTTTAGAGTTTCTGTTATAATTGAGCCGGGTTGCTCCTTACTTACATTTCGTTACCACGAACTGTTTGATATATTTTTTGTGTTAAGAGACTAATAGATTTGAGTCTCATCTGAGCCTATTCTATGCTTTACACCCACCCCCTCCCCAAAAATAAAAAAAAATATCCCAATTTTTTTTATAAAATATTATATAATTAAAAAATTAATTACAACAATTTTCAAATTCTAATATTACAATTTCTGAGGTATACACAAAATTTGACTCGCTTATAAGATATGTTGCTCGTTTTAGTTCTAAATTTCAAAAGAATATTGTCCCAGTCTTTATCTATCAAAGAAAAGGTTGAAACACCCTAAAGGCAATAAGATAAACGATGCCAGAAGAAACGCAGGGGAACAGAGTTATCTTTTAAGATAACTCTGTCCCAAATGACTTCCACTAATGTTCGCTGCAAAGAGCGAGGCGTTGAGGAGGGGACAGCCCCTTTCATATACAGAATAATTTCTGTTCGATTTAAGTTTTAACGTCGTTCCTTATTCTCATTTAAAAAATCTTGTTTTTTTATTTATTTATTTAGGGACAGGTGAAATAATCCCCTAAGCCTAAAGGCACATTTCTATTCAGCTAGCAAAATATGCCACAAATACGTCTGGACATTTGAAGCTGTCCGCTAAATTTACCCCCCTTGGAAAATACCCCCATCCCCCAGTGAAAAATACCCCCCAAAGAAAACACCCCCCTCCCCGTAAGTAACCCGTGGAAAAAGAACCCCCCCCCCTCTGTGGAAAAATAAGTCTTTCAAAATTTGGGAATTTTATGACTTTTGTTTTTTATTTTCCGTGGGAGGAAGAAATTTTGGTACTTGCACAAATGCGTCTGGACATTCGAAGCTGTCCGCTAAATTTACCCCCCCCCCTGGAAAATACCCCCATCCCCCGGAGAAAAATATCCCCCAGAAAATACCCCCCACACAAAACACCCCCACCCCGTAAGTGACCAGCGGAAAAAGGCCCCCCCCCCGCTGTGGAAAAATAAGTCTTTCAAAATTTGGGAATTTTATATGACTTTTGTATTCAAAAAAATTTGCATATTAATTTTACTTTTTTTTTATTAAATGGCTTTTTCAAAACTTGTTTGATTTTATTTACGAACGTTTTGATTAGTAATAAATATATGTAAATTACGAATTAACTTACGTAACGAACTTCTGTATTCATTGATTTTTAGTACGTATATTAAGGGGTTTGCCCCCTGGTCAATACCTTGCTCTTTAAGCTAAAGTTCAAATTTTGTTCAAATTCTTTAAAAATGACTCCTTAATCTCAAAGACCATTAATTAGAATAAAAAGCTCTTATGAAAGTACTAAAATTCTTTGCCTTGAAGAGCGAGGTATTGACTAGGGGAAAAACTTGTTTTTTTTTAAATATAATTTCTGATCTTTTTCTTTAATAATGCTTGTAATTGCGGCGCCCCCCACATAGCAATGTCCCTTCCCCATTTAAAAATTAATTCATGTAAAGATCATCCCATATAACCCCCGACCCCCCCCCCCTTCCCACCTACCAGAAAAAATCCCCCTGAAAACGTCTGTATACTTACCAATAACCAATACTATATGTTAACATTTGGTAAATTTCAAAACTTTCAGCCCTCTCCCCAGGGATTCCTGGGGATTAAGTCATCCTAAACGACATAGTTATCATATTTTTGACCATGCTGAACAAAATGGCTATCTCAAAATTTTGATCAGGTGACTTTGGGAAAAAATGAGCCTGGGAGGGGGCCTAGTTGCCCTTCATTTTTTTGTCACTTAAGAGGTTGCTAGAACTTTTAACTTCTGTTCCAATGAGCCCTCCCATGACATTCTAGGACCAATGGGTCGATACGATTACCCCTGGGAAAAAAAATAAACACGCACCCGTGATCTTTCTTCTGGCAAAGAATGCAAAATTCCACATTTTTGTAGATAGGTGCTTGAAACCTCTACAGTAGGGTTTCCGATACGCTGAATATGATGTTGTGATTTATATTAAGCTTCTATAGCTTTTAGGGGGTCTTTCTCCCCTTTTTTCAAAAATCAGCCAAATTTTCTCAGACGCTTAACTTTTGATGGGTAAAACTAAACTTGATGAAACTTATATACTTGAAATCAGAATTAAAATTTTATTCTTTTGATGTATCTATTGGTATCAAAAATCCGTTTTTTATAGTTTCGGTTATAATTGAGCCGGGTTGCTCCTTACTTACAGTTCGTTACCACGAACTGTTTGATATATTTTTTGGGTTAAGAGAATAAGATTTTTGCGTCTCATATGCCATCTTCTATTCAAAGTACAAACTCTATAACTCGTAATTAGCAGACCCATATATACGATCGATATTGGCAAAAGCCAAAACAAGAGACATTTAAGTTTTGTGATAAAAACCAGTTTTTTGACATGATGCCTATACATGCCACATTTCGATAGAGTCGTGGGTTGGTTTAGAATCGGCATATCATCACCTTCGTATTAGCTTAAGAAACAAAAAAAGTCTTGTGACGTCAGCTCTTAAACATGCCCCTTTTCGACAAGAATTCATTTTTGTTTCTATGGGGCAAGGCCGCATAAAACCTGTTTCAAACATGCCACAAAGCGTCTGATCCTGTTTTCGACCGACCCAATAATTGGCTTATTATGCTGATTCCAAATATTCAATATTCATTTATTGTTGTGATACACACTAAAGGCTATGAGCCGAAGAAATTTTTTTGAATGTTTGAAGAAGGGAAAAACACATCCTAAAAGTCAAATAATATTAATGAAAATCACACCATTAGATTCAGCGTATCAGAGAACCCTACCTAAGAAGTTCCAATCTCCTGTCTGCGAAAATGCGGAATTTTGTAATTTTGTTTTGCCAGAAGAAGTGATCGTATTGAACCAATGGTCCTAGAACATTGCAAAGGGCCTAATTCAAACGGAAAATAAATGTTCTAGTGCCCTTTTTAGGTAATTAAAAGGACTGGGTGGGAGCACCTAGACCTTTTGCTTCCGAACTCCCTCCTCCAAACACATCCGATCAAAAATAGGGAAAGCTATTTTTCAGCATAGTTCAAAGGTCCAATAATTATACTTTTGGTGATGATATAAACCTCCATTGTCCCAGGGGAAAGGGCTATACAATTATGATAATATAAGGGGAATATTATCGAACCAATTTTTCTAGGAGATCGGCAGTCAGCTCATTCAAACGGAAATTAAAATTTATAGTTATGTTTTCAAGTGACTAAAAAGATCTGGGGTTGGTAGCTAGGGGGCATCCTTTTCTCATATACGGAATAATTTTTGTTCGTTTTAAATTTTAATATTGCTCCTTACTTTTGGTAGAAAAAATTCTGTTTTTAACTTAATATTCAATAAAGACCATATCTCGAAACTAGTGTTCTTCACTATCCTAAAGAACTTAAACAAGTCCTTACATGAGCGGATATAAAAAGCGCTTAAAGAGATGTTTACAGAAGCAAATTCAAATAAATAAACCTTTTTTTTTTTATCTAGAATTGATTAACGATAGGGAAGCATCCGTTTTTTGTTGGGGGGGGGTTGTAAAAAACTTAAAACATCAAGTATACGTTATTATGTATTTTATTAGGTTTCTACGAATCGGATAAACATTTCAGGGAAGGGGGAGCTCACACACTGTAACCTACCCTCTTCCTTGGATACAGCCTTGGATCCAATGCATACAGGATGCAAAGCACCCTTTCTAGGTTAATATCAGTTGACGTACACAGTGGTGTCAATTCAAATGAATATAGGGTAGAAAGGACAAAATGTCTCTGTCAAAACCTAGGGTGGGGGGTAAATTTGTCATTTTTAAAAATGTTCAACAAAAATACCAAATAAAATATTTTCAGTGTAAATTCCTTTTTAAAGCAAATTTCTTCTAAGAAAGTTCATAAAAAGAACAGCTCATGTTAACACTTTGCCTGTAAATAAATATAAATAATTTACAGGTAAATACCTTTCTTAAGTAACAGAAATAAATAAAACAATGTCGGCCATCCTCTCACCAATCAATTAATTTTGTATTCCATAGATGGTGAGAGCAGCTAGGATATTTGTCTATTACCATTTCTTTGTTTTTTTGCTACAGAAGAATCAGCTGGTATTCTTTCGTAAGAAAATACGGTTTGAAATTCACTTCTGCTATTTTTGGCTGCATACTATTATTTGTGTAAAAATACATTATGAAAATGTGCTTAAGCTGTTACACAATTAATATATTCAATTGAGCAGCCTTCTTGCTACTATCGACTTTCTGATCATAAGAATTCGGGTAAGGTTTTGTTTTTACCTTATATATCCAATATCTTCAGAAAACACGTTTTGGAATTCATTTAGGCTATTTTTTACTACATAATATTATTTGTGTAAAAATACATTAAGAAAATTAGCTTAAGTTATTATACACTTATAGATAGTGGGAAAACAGTTAATTAATGCATCCATTTCAGCAGCCTCTTAATACTATTTACTTTCTGACCAGAAGTATTTTATAAGGGTTTTACCTGTATTCAACATCTTCAGACTCAAAATATCTTTTCAAGACAGCTAATGTGGGTGTCTGTAACGGTCACGGGTAAGCGTTTTGAATTCCTCGCAGACCTGTGAAGCTGCTCCACAATTATAGCAAGAGAAAAAGTTTTCTGGCACCCCTTCTTCCTCCAATTTGATTATGAATTTGTGTAAGAATTCAGCACAGTCATTTTGCACGTTGATGGAAAACGGACCAATTTCTCAGAAATGTAAACTGTTACTAAAAAATTAATCAGTTCTTGATAACGAAATTTAAGAAAGGAATGACGCGGCTTAATAGTAATCAAAACTAAAAAAAAATTGAAATTAATAAGTATACCGAAAGGGACATTTTCTGATTTCCTGTCATTATTTAAAAAATACACTGACGAAATACTCGTCATGCATTTTTCGTTTCTGAGTTTTAGAATGTGAATCTTTTAGCTCTTCGTTTTATTCTCTCATTATGCATAACTGTCTTCAGACTTGTACATGGGCGCCAATAGACTGAATTTGAGGGGGGACTTCCTGGTCTAATTAGCACGTCCATTGCTGTATAATTGAAATCTCAAGATAAAATACCTTAGGCAACGCGATAGTACTGCCTAAGTAAAG
Organism: Artemia sp. Qi Xiang Cuo; assembly: GCF_049724085.1. Taxonomy (NCBI): domain Eukaryota; kingdom Metazoa; phylum Arthropoda; class Branchiopoda; order Anostraca; family Artemiidae; genus Artemia; species Artemia sp. Qi Xiang Cuo. The sequence continues at coordinate 104,377 of NW_028300543.1, forward strand.
AGCGATGTGGGCACAATATATTTTTTTTTTTAGACCAGGGCACTTCTTATAGAAAGAAATGTCATAGAAACTTCAAAGAGAGCTCATGAAGGGCACCACTTCCCCCTCCCCCACGTAATCCCCGAACACATCCAATCAAAATTTTGATGTAGCAATTTTGTTCAGTGTAGTTTTAAAGTCCGGAAATTATTACTTTGAGAATGACAACCCCCTTCCCCACAACCCTCAGAGCAAGGGTTGTAAGTTATGCCCTGTGGAGATATAAGGTTTTTTAAAGAAAATGTGGTCGTATGAACCTCACAGGGGGCTCATTTGAATGGTAATCAGAAGTTCTACTGGCCTTTTTAACAGTCAAAAGTGATTGGAGGTCATGCAGCCCCACCCCAAACACCAGTCATTTCCCAAAACACATTAAATCATAATTTTTTAGATAGCCATTTTGTTCAGTGTAGTTGAAAGGTCCAGGAATTATGTCTTTGAGGATAACCTCCCCCCCATATAACCCTCAGGTTAAGGGATGTCAGTTACGCCCTGTGGGCACACAAGGTTCTTATAGAAATTGTGGTCTTATAAACTTCAAAGAGGGCTCATTAGATTGGTAATCAGAAGTTATAGTGCCCTTTCTAAAAGTTAAAGTGATCAGCAGGCAAATAGCCCCCCCCCCCCACACACACACACACATACACACACACGTCGTATTTTCCAGACACGCATCTGATGGAAATTTTAAGATGGCCATTTGTTGTCGTAGAAACTTCGAAAAGAGCTCAGTCGGTTGCCCCCCCCCCCTCTCCTTGATATCCTCTTTTCCCCAAACACATTCGATCGAAATTGTGAGACAGCCATTTTGTAGCCAATAGTCGAAAGAGAAAATAACAATGTCTTCAGTAATCAAATATAGTAAATATTTAGGCGGATGTTGAACTAAATCAAAACAAACTATTAGCATGTGAACTCTCAAAAAGGTGACAAAGCAATATCTCAAGAACAATTTATATTATTAAGTTAGAACTTTAAGAGTAAGTTGTGGGGGATTTTGAACTAGCCAGAAGGCACTACGTGTATACTTTTAGTACTACAAATACAGTTACTGTAACTAATGACGCTTAGGGTATTAAAGTGAAACTTCTAGGAAGTATTTAGGGGGCGTTCCAATTAAACGAAAACGTATAAAACGTATTAAACGTATACATGCAGGTTTTCAAAGCAACATATAAGCAATATCATAGGCAGCACCACTCTATAACAGCTAGAAATATCATTGAAACATTTAAAGAAGCTAATTCGATTCAAAATTTAAAGTTCTAGGGTCCTTTCTATGAGTAGAAAGAGATTGGAAGGCAATCAGCCCGTCTCTCAAGCCGATTTATTTCCCAAACACATCTAGTCAAAATTTTGAGACAACTATATTGTTCAGCATAGTAGAACTGTCCACCAACTATATCTTTAGGGACATTGGGCATGTCAAACCCCCACAAGTATGCCAAACTTTGGATTCTTAAAGAAAAAAAAACGAAAAGATATACTTTTTTTTTCATGAAAGTGACTGTCAATAAAAAACGAACAGAAATCCATCTAAAAAAACGTTTTTCCACAAAACAAGCTTTTCAAAGAAAAGTAAAGAGCTTCATTAAGCCAAAAATGGGCAGAAATGAAGTCAAGTAATCATCCAAGCGTAAAACTACCACAAATCGCTATCTATAAATAAATGAAACTCAAAATGAGCAGAAATTAGAATAAATACCGGAGTCAAACTCGAAACGTGCAAAAATTAACATTAGTAGGGCTGATAACCCTCATGCCGTCTCAAGACCAGAACATAATTTGCGCTTTACTGAAAACAAAATATGTTTAAATGTTTTCACTTTTTTTTACTTAAATAAGTAAAAAACTTTTACTTAGTATATAATTAAAAAACTCATTTATTAATAAATAAGTAAAAATTCACTTTTTTACCCATTTTTTATTTTAAGGAATAAATAACAGTATACGTAAATTAAACTGACAATCCACGGTCATTTTTTTTTTCAGTAAAGCTTAAGTCATGTTCTGGTCTTGAGAAGGCATGGGGGTTTTCAGCCCTACTAATGTTAATTTTTGCTCGTTTTGAGTTTGACTCGGCTATTTATTATAATTTCTGTTCGTTTCGAGTTTCATTTAATTATTGATAATGAGTTATGGTAGTTTTACGCTTGGAAGATTATTTGACTTTATTTCTGCCAATTTTTGGCTTAATAGAGCTCTTTACTTTTCTTTGAAAACTTATTCTGTGGAAAGTTCCCCCCCCCCCCTTATGGGCGCTCATGCACTTGTACTTTAGCCCCCTACTCTCAATAAAGAGAATCCTACTTATAAAAGTGCTTTATAGTTTTTACTCTGTAAAAAGAAACATCATAGGCAGGGGTGGATCCAGGGAGACTGGGGGCACCCCCCCCCCCAATATTTTTCAGGGGCTCTCGTTCTATTCTTTTTTCTTTACTCTTTCTAAAATCAAACTTGTAAATTATTTGTTGGATGTTTGCACAATTAACAACAACAACAAAAAACAAACTATTACGCTTGCTATGATGGTACAAGTTAAAGTTAGGGTATGCTAATTTAGGTTAGGCTAGATTAAGTTAGGTTAGGTTAAATTTGGTTATAAATATCAGAAATGGGTTGAAAACCTAACTTAACCTAACCTAGCCCAACCTAACCAAACCTATTCTAACCTAACTTGTCATCATAAAACCTTCCATTAAATTGAAAAAGTTGGCTTGCAACGCTGAATAAATCCATGAAGAAAAAAAATATTTCGGAAATTCACAGGTCAATGTCGACGTTCACGAATTTTGGACATTCACGGAACTAAAGAACTGTAAATAAGGAGCGACGCGGCTCAATAGTCACTGAAACTATAAAAATTGAAATCTTAATACCAATAGATATATCAAAAGAACTGGCTTGTTATGCTGATTCCAAATATACAAGTTCTATTAATTTAGTTTTACTCAGACAAATAGTCCCAGGGGCATATATATAGTAATGTAATAAAAGTAATGAAATTTATATTCAGCCTCTCTATAACATTATTTAAGCTTCTCATCTATGCCAGTAGGCACCTCTTGTATAATTAGGCAGGCCAAAACTAAGGAAACGATATCCTAGTATTAGTCACCTTAAGACAGTACTCCATACCTCCTCCAAGGATCAGATTAACAACCACTTTACTACACATATACTTGGATCCCAACGACCTTTCTGTGTGGAGAAGGAGGAAAATGCTTGTGTTTTTTATCCACGAATGGGGGGGGGGGAATTTCTTAAGTTTTCGGGCCAGAAAATGAGTATATGTTTTGTACATATTAGCAATTATCCGCTGGTCCTGTTTTTTCGTTAACGAGGGGAAGGTGAGTAAATACAATAGATACAACCAAGGCATTTAGACCAAGGTCTTTACTTTTAAGATCAACTGAAATAATAGTTGCTAAATTAGTATCAGGTGACAATTTTGCTTCACTAAGCAGTTTTTTTTTCTAAACATGTTTTTTTTAACTTTTGGTTACTATGGGGTGTAGTTTGCTCTTTACTAGGTTGCAGGTACCGCTGTAACCATGATTTCTTGAGCATCCATGCTAGGAAGCATGAAAAGATTACCATACAAATCTAAATGGTCATAAATCATGAACCAGAACTTTACAGTCCCGCTTTTAAAATTTCTGTTCTGCATTTTTCCTCTCTTGTTAGGTCACTTAGCTTACCTCTTAACGCAGTGCAACAATCATCAGGCTTCATGACACCTCCCTTGCAGTATTCTATATAAGGTTTATATGTCTTACAAAATACACAAAGATCGTTGCAAACCTCCAAGTGTGTTCCTCTTTTCGTCTCCATCCACTCTATGAATTTATTGGATTGAAACTTAAAGCGAGTAATGCTTAGATTGAATATGAAAATCAAGCTTAAAACAAAACAAATATTTTGCTATTAAAGTATAAATGAAACTTAAAACAAACAGAAATTAAATAAACAATCAATGCGAACAAACATAAAATATATATTAATGTAAATGAATAAATATATCTTAAAACGAGTGAAACTTAAATTGAATATGCAAATCAAGTTTGAATCGAATAAAATAACTACAAACAAGAGTTTGGGTATCGTCTTACTGCAGAAGCCTAAAACCTACTGCGTCATTGGCGCTTTACTGAAAACAATTCTTTGAAATATTTTCACTTTTGTAACTTTAAGAAATCAAAAATTAATTAAGATTTTAGAGAATAAATATCAGCATATTGACATATTGACATATTGACAAATTGACAATGCACATTTTTTCAGTAAACTCATTTGAATTTTTTTTCAGTAAAGTACAAATTATATTCTGGCTTTTAGAAAGCAAAGGGGTTTTGAACCCTACTCAAATTAATTTAGGCTCGTTTTGAGTTTGATTCTAATATTTATTTTAATTTTTGTTTGTTTTGGGATTCATTTATCTATTGATACTGATTTGGGGTAGTTGTATGCTTGGTAGATTATATGATAGTCTGGACGCCAGGTGGTGAAAATGCGAAACATACCACGACGGAATGGGGCTGCTACGAGAATAAGCCTACCCTCCAACCCCTAAATTGACCATGCGGATTCAAAAATACCAATGGCACTTGCTTGCGAGTGGTGGAACACTCCGAAACTTGACATTTTATTATATTTTGGTGTTTTATGCAAGAAAATGCATGTTCCACAGAGTTTCAAGTGCAGTTTTCCGCTCAAATAGAAATGCCTAGAAGCCACAGAATGTTTTCATAACAAACTAACACGATTAGTTAGAAAAAATGGCAGAGTTAAAAAAATGGCAAAACTATATGAGTCTTGAACAGACTTGGAAATAATAAACAAAATCAAATTGAATATTAGATGTATAATAATATTGTTGAAAGATCCATCAGTTCAAGATTTTTTTTCACTGTAATTTTTATTTTCATTTTCAATGCTGTAAGAACTGGAAAATAATAAATTTGTAATATACGAGTAATTCGTTTTCAGTAAAGCACCAATGACGCAGAAGGCTTTAGGCTTTTACAGTTAAAGAAGGGGGCAGCATCCAAATTTTGCTTGTAGTGAAACTATATTTGTCTTGACCCATCTTGAAAAGAACTAATAAATTAAACTGAATATTTGATGCATAATGATATTAATTGCTAATAGCTCATCAGTTCAAACCTTTACTGTAATTTTAATATTTGTGTTCAATAATAAGTACAAAAGAAAACATTTGTAATATAATTCGTTTTCAGTAATGCGCCAATGACGCAGTAGGTTTTAGGCTTTTGCAGTGAGATGATACCCAAACTCTTGTTTGTAGTTATTTTTATTCGATTCAAACTTGATTTACATATTCAATTTAAGTTTCACTCGTTTTAAGATTTATGTATTCATTTACATTAATATCTATTGTGTGTTTGTTCGCATTGATTGTTTATTTAATTTTTGTTCGTTTTAAGGTTCATTTATACTTCAATAGGAAAATATTTTTTTTCGTTTTAAGCTTTATTTTCATATTCAGTCTAAGCATTACTTGATTTAAGATCAATTTATTCATTTATATTATTACTTGTATGTTTTTGCTATGATTGTTTATTTAATTTCTGTTCGTTTTGGGTATCATTTATTCTTTAGTAGTAATATTTGGTCGTTTTGAGCTTGAATTTCAACAGGTATTTGTATCTCCTGAGCTTCAGTTTAAAATGGCCTTTACTTTTGTTTGAAAAACCTATTTTTCGGAAAGTTTTTTTTAATTATTTTTTGTTCGTTTTTTATTGCAAAAAGTTTCAAGTTTTTATGGAATGGGGGGGGTTGCTTACTGTCTGATTATTTTTGACTTTAAAAAACGGATCTAGAACCTTCAATATAAATTGAATGAGGCTTTTTTCCAAGTCTAAATGGTTACCTTTTCGATAGGAACCTCATATATGAACAGTAAACAGCTTGCATAACTTTTGGACAGCAATTAACAACAATGAATGGATTGAAAAAATAGCTCCAATAAGGGGTTCAGACCATTTCACTTGCTGACACAAAGGGATAAAGACTGTTTGGAATTGACCTTAACAGGAATTTGTGTGCCAAAGCAATTTTGCATCTATAACAGAGTATGTATTTTAACCTTATAATTGGATAATTATAACAGATTCCATATGTGTTCTTCAAATGAAAAACCCATTCCCAGAAGTTCTAAAACCTCCTTAATAAGTTATGCCCCAGGGCATAACTTACAACGCCTACCCCTGCGCCGTGGTGGGCTGAGTCAACACCGGAGTATTTTGTTATCAGAACTTTGCACTATTTTAACAAAACGTCTATCTCAAAATTTTATCTGATGCATTTAGGGCATAGAGGAGGGAGAGGGGCTAGTTGCCCTTCAATCTCTTTTGACTCTTAAAACGTGAACAAGAATTTTCAATTTTCAATCAAATGAGCCCTCTCTAAAGTTTATTCGAGCATCCCTTCCATAAGAAATAATATGAACGATTCGGAAAATCCTTAAATTACAACCCTTGCCCTGAAGGCTTTGGAGGAGTTGTAATCCTCAAAGACCTAATTTCCAGAACTTAAAACTACGCTTAATAAAATGGCTGTCTTAAAATTTCGATTGGATGTGTTTGGAGAAAAGGTGGCCGTGAGAGGGGGGGGGGTTAGGTGCCCTCAAATCACTGTCGACTATTACAAAGGGTACTAGCCCTCGGAATTTCCAATCGAATGAGCTTTTTTGAAGTTTCTACGACAACACCTTCTATAAAAACCTCATAAGCCCCAATGGCATAACTTAAAACCCTTGCCCTGAGGGTTGTGAGGGATTGTCCTCCTCAAAAATAAATTTCTATTTAGAAATCAACTACGCTGAACAATATGGCTATCTCAAAATTTTGATTGGATGTGTTTGGGGGAATGATGGGCGTGGGAGGGGGGCTAGTTGCC
>NW_028300543.1:111836-130840 GCF_049724085.1 Artemia sp. Qi Xiang Cuo
AACCCATTGGTGAAGCCAACAACCATGGGCTGGTTGTTGAAAGCAAAATTCCTAAAAAATAGGCCAGGGCAATCAGAATGATCTAATAATTTTATTTTCTTCATCACCCGATATAAATCGCTTAACCGAATCCCAATGACTCTATCTTGACTAAAACACAAGCAGAGCTAAAATAAGTATATTGGAAAAATGATTCTGATCAAACTGGTTAAATACGGAAAACATGACAATATAATGGTATAAAAAATTCATATGCTAAAATTCTGATTGAGCTGGAGTACTGCACTTACTGCTATTGACAATTCTGTTCCATGTCGTTTTACTGTTTGGAACATCCCACGCCTTGAGTCTTGCATTATGTAACCAGGATTTGTATTCTTTCTTCGTTTTTGGTTGACAATAAACGAAGCACCGGGAGACGGTCGATCACAAGCGTTCCACAATTGCAACCAAAACCCTGCGTGGCTCTTTCTCTTTTTCTCTTCTGTACTGTACTCCACAAAGGCCTGTGAGACCCAGAACGCAAGTGTTCTATCGGAACCGTGGGAATAGTGGCTGACTTTAAAGTCATAAATCCTCTCCTAGCAATGGGATAAATTGTTGGTGGTACAGGTCAGCAGAAGGTATCAGCATTAGATATTGCTGGTCCCTGCTAGGATTGAGAGGAATGGCTTACCAGTGTCTTAAACTAGCTAAGAAACCGCCTTTCTTCATAACATAAAATAGTGAAATACCAACCACCAAGAAAGAGAACCACTGCTACTGCGTTCAGGGAAATCAACAAAAACCATGAGATGATAGCTACCCCATCTGGGGTAGCCAACTAAGACCATTAGATTGTAACTGCCTCATCTGGCAAATAGAGATGTTTTACCAACGTTGGAAACTCAAACCCTGGAGGCTATGTTTTCCTCGAAATCGATTTTATGTATTAGAACCCAGAAAGTTAGGACCCTTGCAAAACTAGGCAAAATATATCTCATTCACAGTCAATTGAACCGATATAAATGGGATATCGTGGGACTCTTAGAAACACACCTACTTACCCTTGGCAAAGATAAAAAAATGCTAGTCTGATAGTATCTGGAAGCAATGATGGTGTCCATCACCAATGTGTTGGCTTTTTAATGTCTAGCAGAGCACGAAGATGCCTGATTTCCGTGACACCTGTGTCAGAACGGTTTATTATGAAAAGAATGAAAGAATCATCGATCAACATCACAATCATCAAAGCCTGTTCTCCAGGCTCCATTAAGCCAGTTGAAGAGTCCGGAAATTTCTATCTTAAACCGCAAAGCCTAGTTGGTGCCGTTCCAAAACAAACGTCGTCCTGGTCATTGATGACTTCATTGATCTTGTCGGAACCCCTGTTGCTGAAAACGAGGATGTCAGCATCCTCGTTGTTATTAGCAAGAGGGGAGTACACTTTTCTAAGTTATGCAGAGATATGACCATTGCTAACACTATCTTCCCATACAGAGAACACCAAAAGATGACATGGAACTCTCCGGATGAAAAAACCCTAGTCTTATTGATTATGTGCTCGTCAGTAGGCAGTGGAAATCGTGGATACGTGGAAATCGTCTGTCACTTGTCCTTGGTGACTTCAATAATGCTGTTGGAACCACTGTTGCCTGAAGCGAGGATGTCATGGGTAAGTTTGGCTTTAGAAGAATTAGCAAGAGGAAAGAACGGTTTACTGAGTTCTGCCGAGATGTGACCATTGCTAACACTGTCTTCCTATACAGAGAACACCAAAAGGTGACATGGACCTTACCAGATGGAAAAACCTGCAGTCTTATTGATTACGTGATCTTCAGTAGGCAGTGGAAATTGTCCGTACTAGATAGTCATACCCTTGACAGCAACCGTTCCCTAGTCATTTCTGCACTGAAGATATTTCTTAAACTGCACAAAAATCTGAACAAAATTCCCACCCGTTTTGGCACCCATATCCATGAAGACCCCAAAATCTGTCAGACCTACATCTCGGGACTGTCTTCCCATATAATGGATAACCGGTCAAATACCCCTATAACTATGTTTAAACAGGATAACCATAAACTGGTCACCAACACCTCTAACAACATCAGTGGCGTCATGATTTTTAGCTTACGAACAAAAAGGGACAATAAAAAGCTTTGGATAGCCCAAAAAATTATCTTATTATACTTTTAGAAGTGCAGTCACAATAACAAGTCAGACAGAGAGAGTAGGGACAAATATAAACAGTTGCAGTGCGACGTAGAAAAGCCAAACGTAGAGCCCATAGTGTTTACATAAAAGGAAGATGCAAATAGTGTGAGCAAGCTACCAAGCAGGAAAAGTTTCAATTCCTACACACTGTGATATAAAAATGGCTCCCATTTACAAAGCATATAAGGCATCCCACTCGACATAGATGTAGCATTTCAAAGAGCATCTTAATCCTAATATCCTTCCAAAACCCTACCGTCCTTAACCTCTTTCCTCTTACTGCCTCAGACCCTATTCCACCTCCCCTCTTCTCTGAAGTTTTAGAGGCCATCCGGGTACTAAAGACAGATAAGCGCCGTAACCGCTACCGTAAGAGCCGTAACCAGACAGAATGCAAGCAGAACTGCTAAAATTCTAGCGTCAAACACTCATAGGTTATTTCCAGAGGATCGTAACCGCTACCTGGCAAGATGAACATTTCCAGAATTCTTGATGCGAGGCCGCAATTGTTCTACTGCAAAAGAAAGGGCCAAAGGCAATATGTGATAATCGCCGTCCTATTAGCATAACAAGTCTCACCAGTATCGTACTTCAACGGATTCTGAGCTGTGTCTTCCTGTGTATACTAAGCTGGTTTTTGCTCTGGGAGATCGAAAATTGAATAAATTTTCACTTTGCACCAGATTTTAGAGAAAAACCTGGAATATGGCTGGCTGCAACCTACACCACATCTTTATTAACTTGAAAAAGTATTTTGATAAAATAAAAGTTCAAAATTGCCAAAGTTTTAAGAAAAGAACAGTGTGGTTTTAGAAAATGTAGAGGATATGTCGTCCAAATTTTAACTCTTAGGTTAGGCCTAATAATTGAGAAGTGCCTGAGTTTTCAAACACCTTTGGTCCTCAGTTTTATAGATTATGAGCAAGCGTTCGATTCTCTTGATAGAAGTGCTTTAGTAATTATCCTTGTATGGTATACCAGACAAAAACATTAAAGTGATGAGTGCTGTGTACGAGAATAACACTGCTGCGGTAAAACTAAGAAATGAAGTTGGTTGCTGGTTTTGCTTCAAATAAGGAGTTAAGCCGGGTTGTGTTCTGTCCCCCTTTAAATGGATTATTTTGACGTACTTTGTCTTAACAAGCACAGTAAAGGCAATGGGAGATCACGGAATCAAAGGGGGAGGAAAAGTCTCCTGGACTTAGATTATGCTGATGATTTAAGCATCCTAGATGAAAGTGTGAGCAAAATGAATGAAGTTTTAGAGGTTTTGCGAGTTCAGGGTGCTAGAATAGGTTTGAAAATTAATTTTAAAAAGACTAAGTCACTAAGGCTAGGAAGTGAAGATGAAAAAGTGAAGTTGAGTAATGAAAAGAAGGATCAAGTGGACAGCTTCACTTACCTTGGTAGTATTATTAGTAAAGACGGTGGAAGCAGTAAAGATGTCAGAAGTAGAATAGCCAAGGCTCAGGGTGTTTTCTCTCAGTTAAAAAAAAGTTTGGAAGAATAGGAAGATAAGTCTGCAAACCAATATTAGAATATTAGAAGCTACAGTGATGACAGTGGTCAAATTTGGCTCTGAAGCACGGGTGCTCCGAAAAGCGGATGAAGATTTGCTAGATGTTTTCAAGAGAAATTGCTAGGGGATTGTTCTGGGTACCCGGATGACTGACCGTATTTTAAACAATAGGCTATATGAAAAATGTGGTTCAATACCGCTCTCTAGGGCTATAATGAAAGAAGAATATCATAATATATAAAGAAAATCATATATATCATCTATATAAAGGGAGAATATCATAAAGAAAGATATAAAAGAAATGGGAACTTCATGGGCGGGTGTAAAAAGGGAGGCTTTGAATAGATTAGGATGGAGGAGGAGCGTGCGTAGCTGTGTTGGCCTCAGACGGCATGGTGCTGCGGTGAGTTGTTTGTAGTAGTAGTAGTAGTGTATGGAAATTCACAAATCTACCAGATATTTCGGTCATATATACAGTGACCGTCACTACTACCGATGACGGTCACTGTATATGTGACCGAAATATCTGGTATTTTTGTGAATTTCTATACACTGTCTATTAAAAAGGATTTTATCGCTATTTTGAACTTTTATTTTATCATCATGAAAAGGTAGTATGGTCTCCGAAACTATCTACGTCAAAAGCATTTTGACTTATTTGGAGGAAATGCTTCTGGCATATCCTCCTTCATTACGGAATTCTACAAAGTAGTAGAGATGCCTTATTGACTCGTGTCAGTACCCCAAATATGGGCATAGAGTCATTAGGGAGAACACGTGGTTAATCAAAGTGAAACACCTGTGCTGTCAGTCATTAATCAAATTGTTTCCGGGGAAGTTAATTAATGTCTGACAGATGACGTCAAGTTAATTAATGTCTTTGGAGTTCGACCAGAATTGTTTCCGGGGCGAAGTTTAGATCACACGTGACAGATGATGTCATGATTGATTAATTTGACACGAAAGGGGAATTAATTTGTTGTTTCTAAGGGGAATTATTGATTAACGCAAGGGGAATTAATTTGTTGTTTCTAAAGAGAATTGTTTCCAAGCGAATGTCTATTAATGTCTTTGGAGTTCTACCAAGAGAATTGTTTCCGGGTGAATGTTTTGATCTTAGAGATGAATTGTTTTAGCGCGGGAATCAGGTTTCTTAGTAATTTGAAATGTGACAGCGCAGAGATGCCAAAAACAAAGGAACAAGCTGAAATTACGTTTAGGGGTTATTTGGGCGAAACCGTTTTAGACATTTTATGGAATTATTTCGGCGAAACAGTTAGAGACATTTTAAAAGATGATTTTAGAAAAGGTTTAGAAGATAATTTGAGGGTAAAACTCTGTGGTCATTATAATACACAAGTTGTATTTGAACAGTGTCGTGAGGTCCTCTACCCCGACCCCAAAGGGCCCTCATACCCCACCCCAACCCCGAAGGAAGCCCCCGGTCCCCAAAGGTCCCCAGGGCTCCCAAAGGAACACCCAGTCCCCAAGGCCCCCCCCGACCCCCAAAAACCCACTCCGGTGCCCCAAAGGCCCCTGAGCCCCCATTTTTTAATACTTTTTTATGGCTTTATTCTATCTTTTCAGAACAAGTTATTTTCTTAATGTCCATCCTAAACCCATTTTACAAGTTGAAATACCCACCCTTTTCACCCACAACTTTATTATACTGCTTTTTTGAATGCTCCAACACCAAGCAATACTTTTCAAAGACATTTCAGAACAAGTTTTTTTCATAATGTCCATCCTAAACTCATTTTAGAAATTGAAGTACCCATCCATTTTACACACAACTTTACTTTACAGCTTTTTGAATGCTCCAACACCAAGCAATACTTTTCAAAGACATTTCAGAACAAGTTCTTTTCATAATGTCCATCCTAAACCCATTTTACAAGTTGAAGTTCCCATCCTTTTCACCCACAACTTTACTTTACAGCGTTTTGAATGCCCAACATCAAGCAATACTTTTCAAAAGGCATTTCAGAACAAGTTCTTTTCTTAATGTCCGTCCTAAACCCACTTTACAAATTGAAGTACCCATCATTTTCACCCACACCTTAGTTATAGGTAGGAGTTTTAAGTTTTACCTTAGAGACTTAGCTTAGAGTTTTAGTTTGGTTTAGTTTTAGTTAAAAGTTTAGAGTTTTTTTAGCTTAGAGTCTTAGCTTAGAGTTTTTGTTAGAGTTCTAATTTAGTTTATTTTTAGTTGAGAGTTTATAGTTTTTAGCTTAGAGTCTTAGCTTAGAGTTTTATTCAGAGTTCTAGTTTGGTTTAGTTTAGATACAGTTCGGAATTTAGAGTTTTAGATTTGAGTCATAGCTTAGAAGTTTACTTAAAGTTGTAGTTTGTTTAATTTTTAGTTAAGAGTTTCTGAGTTTTGGCTTAGAGTATTAGCTTAGAGTTTTAGTCAGAGTTCTAGTTTATTTTAGTTTTAGTTAAGAGTTTAGAGTTTTATCTTAGAGTCTTAGCTTAGAGTTTTTGTTAGAGTTCTAGTTTAGTTTATATAAAGTTAAGAGTTTGTAGTTTTAACTTCGAGACTTAGCTTAGAGTTTTAGTTTAGTTTCAGTTAAGAGTTAGAGTTTTAGCGTAGAATCTTAGCTTAGAGTTTTTGTTAGAGTTCTAGTTTAGTTTAATTCTAGTTAAGAGTTTAATTTTTCACCTTTGAGTTTCAGTTAGAGTTTTAGCTTAGTTTAGCTTTAGTTAAGAGTTTTGTGTTTTACCTTATAGTCTTAGATTCGAGTTTTAGTTAGAGTTCTAGTTTAGTTTAGTTTTAGTTAAGAGTTTAGAATTTTAGCTTAGAGTCTTAGCTTAAAGTTTTTGTTAGAGCTCTAGTTTATTTTAGTTTTAGTTAAGAGTTTAGAGTTTTTAGCTTAGAGTCTTAGCTTAGAGTTTTTGTTGAAGTTCTAGTTTAGTTTAGTTTTAGTTAAGAGTTTAGAATTTTAGCTTAGAGTCTTAGCTTAGAGTTTTTGTTAGAGTTGAAGTTTAGTTTAGTAATAGTTGAGAGTTTTGTGTTTTAGCTTAGAGTTTTTGTTAGAGTTCTACTTTAGTTTAGATATAGTTAAGAGTTTGGAGTTTTACCTTAGAGACTTGGCTTAGAGTTTTAGTTTAGTTTAGATTTAGTTAAGAGTTTAGAGTTTTTTAGCTTAGAGTCTTAGCTTAGAGTTTTTTTTAGAGTTCTAGTCTGGTTTAGTTTTAGTTAAGAGTTTGGTGTTTTACCTTAGAATCATAGATTAGAGTTTTTGTCAGACTTCCAGTTTAGTTTAGTTTTATTTAATAGTAGATAGTTTTATCTTATAGTCTTAGCTTAGAGTTTCCTTTAGAGTTATAGTTTCGTTTAGGTAAATTTAACAGTTCGTATCTTTACATTATAGTCTTATCTTGTATTTTTAGTTCATTTTTAGTTAAGAGTTAGAGTTTTTAGCTTAGATTCTTAGCTTAGAGTTTTGTTAGAGTTCTAGTTTAGTTTAATTTTAGTTAAGAGTTTGATTTTTCACCTTTGAGTTTCAGTTAGAGTTTTAGTTTAGTTTAGTTTTAGTTAAGAGTTTGGTGTTTTACCTTAGAGTGTTAGCTTAGAGTTTTAGTTAGAGTTCTAGTTTAGTTTACTTTTAGTTAAGAGTCTAGAATTTTAGCTTAGAGTCTTAGCTTAAGAGTTTTTGTTAGAGCTCTAGTTTATTTTAGTTTTAGTTAAGAGTTTAGAGTTTTTAGCTTAGAGTCTTAGCCTAGAGTGTTTGTCGAAGTTATAGTTTAGTTTAGTTTTAGTTAATAGTTTAGAATTTTAGTGTAGAGTCTTAGCTTAAACTTTTTGTTAGAGTTGAAGTTTAGTTTAGTAATAGTTGAGAGTTTGATGTTTTAGCTTAGAGTTTTTGTTAGAGTTCTACTTTAGCTTAGATATAGATAAGAGTTTGGAATTTTACCTTAGAGACTTAGCTTAGAGTTTTAGTTTAGTTTAGTTTTAGTTAAGAGTTTAGAGTTTTTTAGCTTAGAGTCTTAGCTTAGAGTTTTTTAAGAGTTCTAGTTTGGTATAGTTTTAGTTAAGAGTTTGGTGTTTCACCTTAGAGTCATAGCTTAGAGTTTTTGTTAGAGTTCTAGTTTAGTTTAGTTTTAGTTAAGAGTTTATATTTTTACCTTAGAGTCATAGCTTAGAGTTTTTGTTGAAGTTCTAGTTTAGTTTAGATATAGTTAAGAGTTTGGAGTTTTACCTTAGAGACTTAGATTAGAGTTTTAGTTTAGTTTTAGTTAACAGTTTAGAGTTTTTAGCTTATAGTCTTAGCTTAGAGTTTTTGTTAGAGTTCTAGTTGGGTTTAGTTTTAGTTAAGAGTTTAGAGTTTTTAGCTTAGAGTCTTAGCTTATTGTTTTGTTGAAGTTCTAGCTTAGTTTAGTTTTATAAGTTTAGAGTTTTAGATTAGAGTCTTAACTTAGAGTTTTTTAGAGATCTAGCTTAGATTAGTTTTAGTTTAAGAGTTTGGAGTTTTTAGCTTAGAGACTTAGATTAGAGTCTTAGTTTAGTTTTAGTTTAGAGTTTTAGCTTAGAATTAGAGTTTAAATTAGAGTTATAGTTTAGTTTAGTTTTATTTTATAGTTTGATTTTTTAACCTAGAGTCTTAGCTTATTTTTATTTATAGTTCTAATTTTGTTTTGTTTTAGTTAAGATTTTTTATTTTTTAGCACAGAAAATTATATTATAGCTTTATTTAGATTTCTAGTCTAGTTTACTTATATTAAGGATTTTATAGTTTTTATATTATAGTTTTATCTTCTTGTTTTTGTTGAAGTTCTAGTTTATTGTAGTGTTAGTTAATAGTTTAGTGTTTTAGAATAGAGTAGTATCTTAGAATTTTTTTTAGAGTTTAAGTTTATTTTAGTAATACTTAGGAGTTTATAGTTTTACCATAGAGTCTTAGCTTAGAGTTTTTGTTAGAGTTCTAGTTTAGTTTAGATATAGTTAAGAGTTTGATGTTTTACCATAGAGTCTTAGCTTAGAGTTTTAGTTAGAGTCCTAATTTAGCTTAGTTTTAGTTAAGAGTTTAGAAATTTAGTTTAGAGTCTTAGATTAGAGTTTTAGTTAGAGTTCTAGTTTAGTTTAGTTTTAGTTAAGATTTTAGAGTTTTTACCATAGAGTCTTAGCTTAGAGTTATAGTTAGAGTTGAAGTTTAATTTAGTTACAGTTAAGAACTTAGAGTTTTAGTTTAGAGTGTTAGCTTAGAGTTTTACTTATAGTTGAAGTTTAGTTTGGTAATAGTTAAGAGTTTCGAGTTTTATATTACAGTCCTAGCTTAGAGTTTTTGTTATAGTTATAATTTACTTTAGTTTTAGTTAAGAGTTTAGAGTTTTACATTAAAGTCTTAGCTAAAGTTTTAGTATGAGTTCTAGTTTAGTTTAGTTATAGTTAATAATTTAGAGTTTTATCTTAGAGTCGCAGCTTAGAGTTTTAGTTAAAGTTATAGTTTAGTAAAGTTATAGTAAGGAGTTTAGAGTGTTACCTTAGAGTCATAGCTTAGAGTTTTAGTTAGAGTTCTGGTTCAGTTTACTTTTAGTTAATAGTTTAGAGTTTTACCTTAGAGTCCAAGCTTATACTTTGTGTTGGAGTTCTAGTTTAGTTTAGTTATAGTTAAGAGTATAGAAATTTAGCTTAGAGTCTTAGATTAGAGTTTCTGTTAGAGTTATAGTTTAGTTTACTTCTAGTTAAGAGTTTAGAGTTTTAGCTTAGATTCTTAGCTTATAGCTTGTCTTGGAGTTCTAGTTTAGTTTAGTAATAGTTAGGAGTTTAGAGTTTTAGATTAGAGTTTTAGCATTGAGTTTTTGTTAGAGTTCTGGTTTAGTTTAGTTATAGGTAAGAGCTTGATGTTTTACCTTGGAGAGTTAGCTCAGAGTTTTAGCTTAGTTTTAGTTAAGAGTTTAGAATTTTAGCTTAGAGTCTTAGCTTAGAGTTTTTGTTAGAGTTCGAGTTTAGTTTAGTTTTAGTTAAGAGTTTAGAGTTTTTAGCTGAGAGTTTTTGTTGAAGTTCTAGTTTAGTTTAGTTTTAGTTTAGAGTTTTAGCTTAGACTTCGAGTTTTAATTAGAGTTCTAGTTTAGTTTAGTTTTAGTTAAGAGTTTTAGCTTAGAGTCATAGCTTAGAGTTTTACTTAAAGTTATAGTTTGGTTAAGGTTTATTTAAGAGTTTCGAGTTTTAGCTGAGTCTTAGCTTAGAGTTTTTGTTAGAGTCCTAGTTTAGTTTAGTTTTAGTTAAAAGTTTAAAGTTTTACCTTAGAGTCATAGCCTAGAGTTTTTGTTAGAGTTCTAGTTTAGTTTAATTTTAGTTAAGAGTTTGATGTTTTACCTTTGAGTTTCAGTTAGAGTTCTAGTTTAGTTTACTTTTAGTTAAGAGTTTGGAGTTTTACCATAAAATCTTAGCTTAGAGTTTTAGTTAGAGTTCTAGTTTAGTTTAGTTTTATTTAAGAGTTTAGAAATTTAGCTTAGAGTCTTAACCTAGAGTTTTTGTTAGAGTTCTAGTTTATTTTAGTTTTAGTTAAGAGTTTAGAGTTTTTAGCTTAGAGTCTTAGCTTAGAGTTTTTGTTGAAGTTCTAGTTTAGTTTTAGTTAATAGTTTATAGTTTTATCTTAGAGTCTTAGATTATAGTTTTTGTTATAGTTTAAGTTTAGTTTAGTAATAGTTAAGATTTTAGAGTTTTAGCTTAGAGTCCTAGCTTAGAGTTTTTGTTAGAGTTCTAGTTTAGTTTAGATATAGTTAAGTGTTTGGAGTTTTACCCTCGAGACTTAGCTTAGAGTTTTAGTTTAGTTAAGTTTTAGTTAAGAGTTTAGAGTTTTTTAGCTTAGAGCTTTAGCTAAGAGTTTTTGTTAGAGTTCTAGTTTAGTTTAGTTTTAGTTAAGAGGTTGGTGTTTTACCTTAGAGTCATAGATTAGAGTTTTAGTTAGAGTTTTAGTTTAGTTTAGTTTTAGTTAAGAGTTTAGATTCTTAGATTAGAGTCTTAGCCTAGAGTTTTAATTAGAGTTCTAGTATAGTTTAGTTTTAGTTAAGAGTTTAGAGTTTTATCTTAGAGTCTTAGCTTAGATTTTTTGTTGAAGTTCTAATTTAGTTTAGTTAAGAGTTTAGAGTTCTACTATAGAGTCTTAGCTTACAGTTTTACTTAGAGTTGAAGTTTAGTTTAGTTATAGTTAAGGGTTTAGAGTTTTAGCTTGGAGTCTTAGCTTAGAGTTTTAGTTAGAGTTCTAGCTTGGTTTAGTTTTAGTTAAGAGTTTAGAGTTTTACCTTAAAGTCAAAGCTTAGAGTTTAGTTAGAGTTCTAGTGTAGTTTTAGTTAAGATTTTTGAGTTTTACCTTAAAGTTTTAGATTAGAGTTTTAGTTAGGGTTGAAGTTTCGTATAGTTTAGTTATAGTTAAGATTTTATAGTTTTAGCTTAGAGTCTTAGCTTAGAGTTTTAGTTAGAGTTAGTGTTTAGTTTAGTTTTAGTTAAGAGTTATAGCTTAGAATTTTAGCTTAGAGATTTAGTTAGAGTTGAAGTTTAGTCTAAACTAGCATAACTACAAATTCCACAAAATTGCATAGAAATACCATTACCATAGGCTAGACTAGGTTAGGTCATAGGTTAGTTTTCTCCAGGTTTAAGTTAGTTTAGATTAGGTTAGCTTATCATGAGATCTCATGATAAGCTAACCTAATCTAACCTAACTTAAAAGTGGAGAACTCTAAATTCTTAAACAAAATTAAACTAAACTAGAACTCTAACAAAAACTCTAAGCTAATACTCTAAGCTAAAACTCGAAAATCTTAACTAAAACTTAAACAAATTACAACTTTAAGTAAAATTTTAAGCTATGACTCTAAGCTAAAACTCTAAATTCCGAACTGTATCTAAACTAAACCAAAGTAGAACTCTGAATAAAACTCTATGCTAAGACTCTAAGCTAAAAACTCTAAACTATTAACTAAAACTAAACTAAACTAGAACTCTAACAAAAACTCTAAGCTAATACTCTAAGCTAAAACTCGAAACTCTTAACTAAAACTTAAACAAATTACAACTTTAAGTAAAATTCTAAGCTATGACTCTAAGCTAAAACTCTAAATTCTGAACTGTATCTAAACTAAACTAAAACTCTGAATAAAACTCTAAGCTAAGACTCTAAGCTAAAAAACTCTAAACTTTTAACTAAAACTAAACCAAACTAAAACTCTAGGCTAAATTCTAAGGTAAAACTTAAAACTCTTACCTATAACTAAGGTGTGGGTGAAAAGGATGGGTACTTCAATTTGTAAAGTGGGTTTAGGACGGACATTAAGAAAAGAACTTGTTCTGAAATGCCTTTTGAAAAGTATTGCTTGATGTTGGGCATTCAAAAAGCTGTAAAGTAAAGTTGTGGGTGAAAAGGATGGGAACTTCAACTTGTAAAACGGGTTTAGGATGGACTTTATGAAAAGAACTTGTTCTGAAATGTCTTTTGAAAAGTATTGCTTGGTGTTGGAGCATTCAAAAAGCTGTAAAGTAAAGTTGTGTGTAAAATGGATTGGTACTTCAATTTCTAAAATGAGTTTAGGAGGGATATTAAGAAAAAAACTTGTTCTGAAATGTCTTTGAAAAGTATTGCTTGGTGTTGGAGCATTCAAAAAAGCAGTATAGTAAAGTTGCGGGTGAAAAGGGTGGGTACTTCAACTTGTAAAATGGGTTTAGGATGGACATTAAGAAAATAACTTGTTCTGAAAAGGTAGAATAAAGGCATAAAAAAGTATTAAAAAATCGTGGCTCAGGGGGCCCTTTTGGGCACCGGCGAGGGTCTTTGGGGGTCTGGAGGACCCTTGAGGGCTGGGTGGCCCTTTGGGAGCCCGGGGGACCGTTGGGGACCAGGGGCTTCCTTCGGGGTTGGGGTTGGGTATGAGGGCCCTTGGGGGTTGGGGTAGAGGACCTCACGACACTGTTCAAATTCAACTTGTGTATTATAACGACCACAGAGTTTTACCCTCAAATTCTCTTCTAAACCTTTTCTAAAATCATCTTTTAAAATGTCTCTAATTTTTTCGCCGCAATAATTCCATAAAATGTCTAAAACGGTTTCGCCCAAATAACCCCTAAACGTAATTTCAGCGTGTTCCTTTGTTTTTGGCATCTCTGCGCTGTCACATTTCAAATTACTAAGAAACCTGATTCCCGTGCTAAAACAATTCATCGCTAAGATCAAAACATTCACCCGAAACAATTCTCTTGGTAGAACTCCTAAGACATTAATAGACATTCGCTCGGAAACAATTCTCTTTAGAAACAACAAATTAATTCCCCTTTCGTGAATCGATAATTCCCCTTAGAAACAACAAATTAATTCCCTTTTCGTGTCAAATTAATCAATCATGACATCATCTGTCACGTGTGATCTAAACTTTGCCCAGGAAACAATTCTGGTCGAACTCCAAAGACATTAATTAACTTGACGTCATCTGTCAGACATTAATTAACTTCCCCGGAAACAATTTGATTAATGACTGACAGCACAGGTGTTCCACTTTGATTAACCACGTGTTCTCCCTAATGACTCTATGCCCATATTTGGGGTACTTACACGAGTCAATAAGGCATCTCTACTAAAAGTCTAGTCGACCTTATCAAAGGTATGTACTCTAAACTTAGATGTCGCGTCAGGACAAGTGAAGGCCTCACTGACAACTTCCAAATGTCCACTGTAAACCTTCAAAAATGCATCTTGTCTTCAGAACTGTTTAACTTCTTGTTTACAGCAGTTTCATCTCTGATGGAAACAACTTCTGGTGCATATACAGGGGTTTTCCTGATAGACAAGCTAATTTTTGCTAACGCCAACGACGAAATTGTTGAAACGCCTGAGAACCTAAAAGTCCTTGCTAACAAAGTCTTTAGTGTGACTGGCTCGTTTGGGGTGAATATAAATACATTCAAAGCCATGGCTATGTGCTTCTTATTAAAGCCGCAGGTTACAAGAAAGCCACACCTGAAACTTAACGGAGAGGATGTCCAGTGGGTAGTTGAATTTCCCTACCTTGGCAGCATAGTTACTAATGACAACAACAACTCAAAAGACATGAAAAGACGGCTCACCCTCACGAGTTTCAGTTCCAAAGCCGGTATGCCCTGATGGCCAAGGAAGGATTTGTCGTTACGAATTTAGAAACAACTTTTTGATACTTTGATTATCCTTGTCACAATATAGGCTACTCATGTGAAACATGGTCATTGATGTTAAATGGTCAGTGGTGAATAGTAGTATTTGAAACTAAATTTCTCTGTCGCGTTGCTGGTATTACCTACCTTGATCGAATCTCATACGTCAAACTCCTTGAAGGCCTTAAAATCCAACCAACAGTCCTTACCAAGACCCAACTCGAGCTAGTTTGGTGGCTCGGTAGCGTAAAACGGATGATTCAGTTCCGTCCCTTGAAAATCATCTTTGAAGGCCAAAGTCACAGTTCTCGTCCTCGTGGTTGTCCACCAAAGAGGTGGAAGGAAAATTTTGCACCCCATCATCTTCCCGACCTTCTTAGCCTAACAGAAGACCGTTGGTCATACAGAAGACATACCCACGCCATTATGAATAGAGACATCATAAGACAGCCTCCAAGGATGGATTGGACTTAAGTAAGTCAAGTTAACTGTAAATGGACCATAGTGCTTAATAGTTCTTATGTACTTAGCTGGATCGGTGAAAAGATGTTTTTACTCTCCTTCTACTCAAATTCCTCCCCAAGTCGAAATCTGAGGTTAAAACACCTTACACACCTTAACACTTTACACTCCCTGTGATTTTTCACCTTTCCCGATCAATCCCAATCAATCCTGAGATTTGACAGATATGCAATTTTAATGAACTTGGTATTACTAAGTATATTTTGATTTACATTGATACTTACGCGTGAGCAAGTTCTAATTCGTACAAGGGAATATACTGCTACAAAAAAAAGGTGGATGGGAGACGTTTTAGCCACTCCTCCATATACCCCAAATAAAAAAATGAATATGAAGTTACCTTGCCCCCCCAACCACATTTGAGTACCAACTACATGCCCTTAGCCCCCCTCCCCAAGATATTGCAAATATATTATTTTGATAGCCTGCAAAAGCTGAGTACTTTTAGTTACATCTGTCCGTTCTCCTAAGTCAAGATTTGAGAGCCAGTCGACCATTCAAAGGTCAAGTAGAAGTTTCAAATGGATACCTCGTCCATTTGGATATCTGGAAAGAAATTGGGATGGAGGAGGAACATAAGTAGCTGTGTAGGCCTCAGGTGGCTTGTTCCGGCAGTGCGTTGTATTATCAACGCAGTAGTAGTATTATTATCACATCTGGTAGATATCGGGATCAAATACCTGTTAAGTACAAGTTTTGGGTCAATCGGAAAAAGCCTTTTACTGTTTATTTAGGGGGGGGGGTCTTTCGATACAACTTGTGGAACAACTTGTGGCGCATATATATGGGTTTTCCTGACAGACAAGCTAATTTTTGCTAACACCAACGACGAAATTGCTGAAACGCCTGAGAACCTACAAGTCCTTGCTAACAAAGTCTTTAATGTGACTGGCTCGTTAGTAGAAGGGGGGGGGCGCTACTCCGACGCGAACCACGTGGTTTATGGTTTTTGTCAGTGAGAATTTTGAAAAACAGGAATTTTGTCACATTTATGGATGGTTTTATGGATTTTGTCAGTGAGAATGAAAAAACAGGAACTTTGTCACATTTTTGTCTGTTTTCATGGATGGTTATGTGTGTTGGTCAATTTATTTGATGTTTTTATGGTCTTTGTCAGTGAGAATGGAAAAACAGGAACTTTGTCACTCCCTTCTTGTTGTTGTTCGATGCAGATGTTATGAGTTCCCGGGAAACAGTATTTGTTGTTGTTGTTCAAGCCAAATGTTATGAGTTTCCGGGAAACAGTTAGATCCCCTTCTTAGCCAATCAGAGGAATTTGTTTACATAAAAATTTGACCTTGAGATTTCGTATATAACGGGCATGCAATGTGATTCAATTATCAGAAAGTATTGTGAGACAATGGATAGAACAATTGACATAGTTGATGAGCTTGAGGCCTTGGCAGCCGCAATTAGCAATGTAAGTGCATTTTTATTTTCAAATAAAATTATTTTCCTTGATCACCCTCTAGTCTATTTAAGTAAGTAACCCCCCCCCCCCAACAAACCTAACCACCATACAATCTTTATACTCAATGCAAAACGTAAATATATTCCTTTACCCTCAAACCCCCCCCCAACAAACCTAACCACCATACAATCTTTATACTCAATGCAAAACGTAAATATATTCCT
The DNA here is from genome assembly GCF_049724085.1 of Artemia sp. Qi Xiang Cuo. Taxonomy (NCBI): domain Eukaryota; kingdom Metazoa; phylum Arthropoda; class Branchiopoda; order Anostraca; family Artemiidae; genus Artemia; species Artemia sp. Qi Xiang Cuo. The sequence goes on from NW_028300543.1 coordinate 127,832, forward strand.
TTACCCTAAACCCCCCCCCCCCCAACAAACCATACAATCTTTATACTCGATGCAAAACGTAAATATATTCCTTTACCCTCAAACCCCCTCCCCCAACAAACCATACAATCTTTATACTCAATGCAAAACGTAAATATATTCCTTTACCCTCAACCCCCCCCAACAAACCATACAATCTTTATACTCAATGCAAAACGTAAATATATTCCTTTACCCTCAACCCCCCCCCCCAACAAACCATACAATCTTTATACTCAATGCAAAACGTAAATATATTCCTTTACCCTCAAACCTCCCCCCCCCCACAACAAACCATACAATCTTTATACTCAATGCAAAACGTAAATATATTCTTTTACACTCAAAACCTAACCACCGCAAAAGAAATACCTTTTCGATAAATTTACCCTTTCTCTGTGACATCCGTCGCTATTGTTATTAAGCCGCTAACTTGACTATACATTTCCGCAAGGTTATAATTACTTTGTCACCCCTCTTCCGGTTTTGTTTACAAACGTAGTCTTGCCCAAAGGATTGTTCTTCCCGTCAAAATAAAACGATTTTAAGTAAAATTAGATTGTGAATTCGTAACCTGTATTTGCCGGAGAACCGATGAAACAGATTATTTTCAAATTAAGACTAACAATATATTTAGGACATTATGTAAAAGGGGGGAGGGGGCAATACATCGCTTCTAACAGCTTCGCTGTAAAATGCCTTACGTAAAGGGAGGGGGCAATACATCGCTTCTAACAGCTTTGCTGTAAAGTAAATTACGTAAAAAGGGAGGGTGGCAATACATCGCTTCTAACAGCTTCGCTGTAAAGTAAATTACGTAAAAAGGGGAGGGCAATGCCTTCAATTCTAACAGCTTCGTTGTAAAGTAAAAACACACTATGTCTTCGCATTAAAAGTAAGGGGGGGATTCGGTGTGTAGACATATACACCCATTGACAAGAAAACTAATGTGTAAATATATGCATTGCGTCTCTAGGCAGGTTTTTAATTTTTTTCAATCTTTCAAAAAATTTTATTTTATCGTCACTGGATTGACTCCTGGATATTTGGTGGGGGAGGGGGTTATCAATTCTAATACTTAAATAATATAAAATATTATTTCTTCTGACCTTAATTTATGTTTTGACGTTTAGTGATTTTATATATAAAATATTAATAAAGTGTAGTGAGATACATTCTTTTGTTGATCTACATTGCGCTTGAATAAAACGCATGATTAACTCAATGAGAGGATAGACATAGGACGGCTTAATTTTCCTAAATTTAGGGGGGGAGAATATGGGTTGTTTGCTTTACTAAAATGAGATAAATACTTTTCTAAACAAAATTATGGTTAATAATTTTCTTTCTTTAAAAGGAAGAAATTATTTTAATACTAATTTTTTCTCTTCTTTAAGGCAAATTATGAGGAATTTGCGGACCCTACATCGAAGAGAGCTATGGCTGGCACAAATAGCGAAGAGTGCTCCTCGCCGCCACCCGCTAAGAAAGCGAGGGCTAATAATGCGCCCCCTGCGAAGGCTACCGTCATGCAATATGGTCGCTGGCCAAAACCCTCTAGCTCCACGCTACTTGACTCAATGCAACCTCTCAGAAAACTAAAGAGAGAGTGTGCGAATAGCTACAATGCCGAAGCCCCACCTATGCAAGCTTTTTCAAGGGCCTCAGAAGATGTCCCGCCTGCACAGTCATATGATATTGCTGGCCAGTCTACACAAGAAATTAAAGTCAACGGTCCCTCCACCTTCCAACACCCTTTACCTGGACCTCTAAGAGCTGCCCCCTCGACTCTAGGTCAGGATGTTACCATCCAACAAGCACTACCTGGTCCTTCGGACACCCAAGCCCAGATGGTTTATGCAAATGTAAGCATTTTTTCCTACCTATCTATTTCTTCCAATGTTTTAGTCCTTTTCAATTCCAATATAAACTTATCGCTGCGAGATATTAACCCCTATTACATATCTAAATGTAATTTTTTGCTAAGAAACCGCTCTTTTCTCTGTTGCTATCGCTTCACATATACTTTAGATACCATTGAAACTCAAAATGCTATTCCGTTCACAATTGAATATTATCTTGCTTTAATCTTTGGCTTAAAGCTCTGCACAAGCATATAAATAGATCTGTTTCATCCCCTTTTCCTGTTCTGTTCTATCATTAGCGACGGTTAGACCGCCAAGTCTAGGCTTTCAATGCTTTTTACGTAATTCTATTGTTTGGCCAAGAAAATTAGCTGTGAATTGTCTGCAAATTAGCGTTAGATTTTTGGGAAATTGGAATTCCATGTAAGAGCGAAACAAGTTATACCACCAAAAATAATAATGGCTATTTAGGACATTGCTGAACAGGGGGGGGGGGCATAGTTGCCCTCGAATCTTTTTGGTCGCTTAAAAAGCGCAGTCATTTACTGCTAATACTCACTGCCTTTGAAACTCTATTCTATTCATATAGTTTTAAGAGAGATTATTCCTTTTGTCACATATTGGCGTTCTAATTTACACTGAATATTTCTATCGTGCCAAAGATTTTAGTGAGGGGGAAAGCGAGTTAACGGTTCCAGCCTGGAACACTCGCGCGAGAATTAGAAATATTTCAACTTTTGATGGGCATTATGTAAAGGGGACTGGGAAGAGCTGTGGGGGTGTGCCATGGGATGCACTACAGGTCCGAGAAGCACCGCAGGGGTGCGCCGCAGGGATGTGCCGCAGGGATGCGCCGCAGGGATGTGCCGCAGGATGCGCCGCAAAAAAAAAATTTAAAAAAAAAAATTGAAAATAAACGAACAAATTGGCGCATTCTATGTCATATCGTAGATTGTCGTTAAGTTGAATTAACCAAATGCTTTTAAGCAATAATAATCCAAATTTTTACAGTAGGGATGATTTGAAAATAAGCTATTTTTCATTTATATGTTGGTGCATTGGTCCCATATTCACCGTCCAGTGAAGAAGGGGAAGAAGAGGCAGTGGACTTTCAAGACAACGAAAC